>NC_141535.1:104090000-104390000 GCF_021556685.1 Rattus norvegicus | reverse complement strand
CTCAGAGACCCACCCTTGGAGCCTGGCGGCAGACCTGGCACTCCCTACCTTTAGGCGTCTGAAAAGAGCAGGCAGAAGTGAGGGCCTTCCATCCATCTCTGGAACACTTTTTCTGGCCTCTAGTAGGATTTTTGTCTTTCTTCGGTGGTAAAGAAGACCTGTAACAGTTACTAACAAGCATCTCAAATGGGATGGTGAGAAAACAAGAGAATCTTGAAAATAGAGGTCCACTGAAGAGGGCAAATAGCATTTAGTCACACAGCTAAGCCAGGAGGCTTTCTTGGGACAAAAAGACCTTGTGTCTGTGAAACAGAAAAGTGAGCAGAGGGGCAGTCTATCTGTTACCGGTTGTCTCTCTGGACTTAGATTTTCCCTTAAGGAGTACCTTCCTTTAGTGCCAGCTCAGTGGCTTTATCACTCAAGAGACCCATCCTCTAAATGGCACTAGGCTTTCAGTAACAACTAATAACAAAAGGATGGAGAGACGGTAGAACCTGGGTGTTAGATACTAAGCAGCTGACAAAAGAATTGTAACCAGTTCACCTGGGGCTTTCAGGACCTCAGTAGCAGCCCTTTACCAAACTTTCTCAGTGGGCTAAAGGCCCATGGAAAAGAAAACATTAATCCTGACCTTGGCCACAGCCAAAGCCTGAATTTTAAATTCTGACTGGCAAAACAAAACAAAGTTCTTCACCGTTTGTAGTAGATTTTTTGAAACTATTTTAGGGGCTTCTCTGTCCCCCAACCTGGGACATTTCGACCACAGGGGCAGGAACTGGCTGCTGTGGGGATAGGATCAAAGGCATTCTCTATGCTAATGATGACCAGTGAGAAAAGTAATTTAATGCTGGAGACTGACTCCTCTCTTGGAATAGGGCCAGCAGATAAGGCAGGCTCTTTAAAGAACTTTTCCTAAAGAGCACCCTCTTTCTGTGAGCAAGAGTTGAAGGTCTGGTCACTAAAAGCAGAAATTCCTTTCTTGTTCTTGTTTTCCTTAGAGTCCTCCCCCACCTCACTCTCAGTCTTTTTAGATCATTCTTTTTGTAGCATTTCTAACACAGCCTGTCCCTTTTTTATAGCCTGTTGACAGCATTTCTGATCTTTTAGGCAGCTATGCACTAAGTGCCATACCGGCTGAAACTCCGCCTTTAAGATTCCTTGTTCCCAAGCAAAATTTAAATCCTTTTCTAGCTTATCTCAGCTGTCCACTGTGAGATTCCCAGAGATCGAGAACCAAGGTGTAGTAATTTACTAAGAAATCTCTCTATAGTGTTTCTTTTTACCTTAAGCCTTTTCCTTTTAAACAGCTCTTGAAGAGCCAGAAAAATTGGGTGAGACTTGAGAAGTCCCCATGCTCGCTGCAGCAGCTCCGCAGCTAATTTCGCTCCCCCCTACTGTGTGTTGGGAGCACAACCACAGATAAAATACTATGTTTTAAAAAATTAACGTTGGCTATCAACCAACACAACACACCGCCACTAGAGCGGGGTCCATAAAATTAAGTTTCTTACTCACTATACTTGTTTTATAGCCGAAGGCCTAATCTGGGGAACTTTTTTATTTACGAGTGGTTTTGTCCTCAAGGTTTTTGTTAATGTCTGTTTATACAACTGTTAACAGCAGCTAGGCTGATCAAGGGGAGTAAAGGGAGGGGCATCTCTCTTTGGGGAGGAGGCTCAAGAGAGAAAGACAAAACTCCCTGGCAGAAAACAATTTTTCTCAAGCAAATTATTTTTAACTTTTAACTTAAGCACCAAGAGGACCAAGTAAAACTCTTTGACGAACAAAGCAAACAGTTTCATGATTTCAAACACAGTCGTCAGTCCAAATTCAAACACAGTCGTCAGTCCAAAATTCAAATACAGTCGTCAGTCCAAAATTCAAAAACGAAACAAAAGCCAAAAAGACACTTGACAATACCACAGAAAACAAGCCAGACAAACAAGACCAAGACAAAGCATCTTATAACCAATTTCCACAGATGTCTGGTACCTTCAGTACCTGGCCCAAACTGCAGCTTAACCTTAGCTGCTTCTGGGATACCAAACACAGAAACAGAATACAGACAACAGACACTAACACGTATTCCACTTCCACTCTCTAAGCACTGACCAGAGTGAGACTCCACGTCCACTCTCTAAGTACTGACCAGAGTGAGATTCCATTTCCACTCTCTAAGTACTGACCAGAGTGAGACTCCACGTCCACTCTCTAAGTACTGACCAGAGTGAGATTCCATTTCCACTCTCTAAGTACTGACCAGAGTGAGATTCCATTTCCACTCTCTAAGTACTGACCAGAGTGAGACTCCACGTCCACTCTCTAAGTACTGACCAGAGTGAGATTCCATTTCCACTCTCTAAGTACTGACCAGAGTGAGACTCCACGTCCACTCTCTAAGTACTGACCAGAGTGAGACTCCACGACCACTCTCTAAGTACTGACCAGAGTGAGACTCCACCGGTACCGAGACACACACATATACACACACGGCGGAACCAAAACAGAGACAGACACAGACTGACAAATGCGGCGCCGCTCACACAGAAACACTCAGACAAACATCCAACTCACCTCCAAGGGGTCTTCGGAGTCTGGGGTGGTCGCGCAGATCCCGGACGAGCCCCCATTCTTATGAAAGATCCCACGCAGAGAGACCCTTACTCAAGTCTTGGGAAATCGCGGACCCCAGACACAGAGAGACCATTTTGGATGTAATAAGCAAAGGCGAGGTTTATTACGGAGACCTATTACAGAGATCTCCGGGCCGACACATATCCCACGCAGGAGACAGAGGTGTCGGCCCCGAAACTCAAAAGTCAGAGGGTTATATAGAGAAGGCTAGGGGGTTTTGGCGTGGTTACATACAATTGGCTCATTCAAACATAGCAGTGAGAACAAAGCAGAAAGAGTACGTGTTAGAAGTCAGGGGCTTATCAGGGTCTAGAGGATGGCCCTGAGTGAGCTGGGGGGAGATGTCTTCCTGCCAGACGTCCCATGAATCAGTCCCATTAACTCAGGCTGGTTCCTGCATTCCTTTTCTTTATGACTTGTCAGTCCTGCCTGAACAGTGTTTCTTGTGCTCTTTTATCTTTATGGCCTGCTATTCCTGGCGGCAGGGCTTAGCCCTGAGTTTGTGGCTTTTGGGGCTAACTCTTTTAATTTTATATTTCTAAACCTAGAATTTGTATAATTTTCTTTTCACAAGAAAGCTGCCTGGTGAACTCAAGACACAGGCCCACAGGAACAGCTGAAGACCTGTAGAGAGGAAAAACTACACGCCCGAAAGCAGAACACTCTGTCCCCAGAACTGACTGAAAGAGAGGAAAACAGGTCTACAGCACTCCTGACACACAGGCTTATAGGACAGTCTAGCCACTGTCAGAAATAGCAGAACAAAGTAACACTAGAGATAATCTGATGGCGAGAGGCAAGCACAGGAACCCAAGCAACAGAAACCAAGACTACATGCCATCATCAGAGCCCAATTCTCCCACCAAAACAAACATGGAATATCCAAACACACCAGAAAAGCAAGATCTAGTTTCAAAATCATATTTGATCATGATGCTGGAGGACTTCAAGAAAGACATGAACACACTTAGGGAAGCACAGGAAAACATTAATAAACAAGTAAAAGCCTACAGAGAGGAAACGCAAAAATCCCTGAAAGAATTCCAGGAAAACACAATCAAACAGTTGAAGGAATTAAAAATGGAAATAGAAGCAATCAAGAAAGAACACATGGAAACAACCCTGGATATAGAAAACCAAAAGAAGAGACAAGGAGCTGTAGATACAAGCTTCACCAACAGAATACAAGAGATGGAAGAGAGAATCTCAGGAGCAGAAGATTCCCTAGAAATCATTGACTCAACTGTCAAAGATAATGTAAAGCGGAAAAAGCTACTGGTCCAAAACATACAGGAAATCCAGGACTCAATGAGAAGATCAAACCTAAGGATAATAGGTATAGAAGAGAGTGAAGACTACCAGCTCAAAGGACCAGTAAATATCTTCAACAAAATCATAGAAGAAAACTTCCCTAACCTAAAAAAAGAGATACCCATAGACATACAAGAAGCCTACAGAACTCCAAACAGATTGGACCAGAAAAGAAACACCTCCCGTCACATAATTGTCAAAACACCAAACGCACAAAATAAAGAAAGAATATTAAAAGCAGTAAGGGAAAAAGGTCAAGTAACATATAAAGGGAGACCTATCAGAATCACACCAGACTTCTCGCCAGAAACTATGAAGGCCAGAAGATCCTGGACTGATGTTATACAGACCCTAAGAGAACACAAATGCCAGCCCAGGTTACTGTATCCAGCAAAACTCTCAATTAACATTGATGGAGAAACCAAGATATTCCATGACAAAACCAAATTTACACAATATCTTTCTACCAATCCAGCACTACAAAGGATAATAAATGGTAAAGCCCAACATAAGGAGGCAAGCTATACACTAGAAGAAGCAAGAAACTAATCGTCTTGGCAACAAAACAAAGAGAATGAAAGCACACAAACATAACCTCACATCCAAATATGAATATAACGGGAAGCAATAATCACTATTCCTTAATATCTCTCAATATCAATGGCCTCAACTCCCCAATAAAAAGACATAGATTAACAAACTGGATACGCAACGAGGACCCTGCATTCTGCTGCCTGCAGGAAACACACCTCAGAGACAAAGACAGACACTACCTCAGAGTGAAAGGCTGGAAAACAACTTTCCAAGCAAATGGTCAGAAGAAGCAAGCTGGAGTAGCCATTCTAATATCAAATAAAATCAATTTCCAACTAAAAGTCATCAAAAAAGATAAGGAAGGACACTTCATATTCATCAAAGGAAAAATCAACCAAGATGAACTCTCAATCCTAAATATCTATGCCCCAAATACAAGGGCACCTACATACGTAAAAGAAACCTTACTAAAGCTCAAAACACACATTGCACCTCACACAATAATAGTGGGAGATTTCAACACCCCACTCTCCTCAATGGACAGATCATGGAAACAGAAATTAAACAGTGATGTCGACAGACTAAGAGAAGTCATGAGCCAAATGGACTTAACGGATATTTATAGAACATTCTATCCTAAAGCAAAAGGATATACCTTCTTCTCAGCTCCTCATGGTACTTTCTCCAAAATTGACCATATAATTGGTCAAAAAACGGGCCTCAACAGGTACAGAAAGATAGAAATAATCCCATGCGTGCTATCGTCCGGACCACCACGGCCTAAAACTGGTCTTCAATAACAATAAGGGAAGAATGCCCACATATACGTGGAAATTGAACAATGCTCTACTCAATGATAACCTGGTCAAGGAAGAAATAAAGAAAGAAATTAAAAACTTTTTAGAATTTAATGAAAATGAAGATACAACATACTCAAACTTATGGGACACAATGAAAGCTGTGCTAACTCATAAAGGAAAACTCATAGCGCTGAGTGCCTACAGAAAGAAACAGGAAAGAGCATATGTCAGCAGCTTGACAGCACACCTAAAAGCTCTAGAACAAAAAGAAGCAATTACACCCAGGAGGAGTAGAAGGCAGGAAATAATCAAACTCAGAGCTGAAATCAACCAAGTAGAAACAAAAAGGACCATAGAAAGAATCAACAGAACCAAAAGTTGGTTCTTTGAGAAAATCAACAAGATAGATAAACCCTTAGCCAGACTAACGAGAGGACACAGAGAGTGTGTCCAAATTAACAAAATCAGAAATGAAAAGGGAGACATAACTACAGATTCGGAGGAAATTCAAAAAATCATCAGATCGTACTATAAAAACCTATATTCAACAAAATTTGAAAATCTTCAGGAAATGGACAATTTCCTAGACAGATACCAGGTATCGAAGTTAAATCAGGAACAGATAAACCAGTTAAACAACCCCATAACTCCTAAGGAAATAGAAGCAGTCATTAAAGGTCTCCCAACCAAAAAGAGCCCAGGTCCAGACGGGTTTAGTGCAGAATTCTATCAAACCTTCATAGAAGACCTCATACCAATATTATCCAAACTATTCCACAAAATTGAAACAGATGGAGCCCTACCGAATTCCTTCTACGAAGCCACAATTACTCTTATACCTAAACCACACAAAGACACAACAAAGAAAGAGAACTTCAGACCAATTTCCCTTATGAATATCGACGCAAAAATACTCAATAAAATTCTGGCAAACCGAATTCAAGAGCACATCAAAACAATCATCCACCATGATCAAGTAGGCTTCATCCCAGGCATGCAGGGATGGTTTAATATACGGAAAACCATCAACGTGATCCATCATATAAACAAACTGAAAGAACAGAACCACATGATCATTTCATTAGATGCTGAGAAAGCATTTGACAAAGTTCAACACCCCTTCATGATAAAAGTCCTGGAAAGAATAGGAATTCAAGGCCCATATATAAACATAGTAAAAGCCATATACAGCAAACCAGTTGCTAACATTAAACTAAATGGAGAGAAACTTGAAGCAATCCCACTAAAATCAGGTACTAGACAAGGCTGCCCACTCTCTCCCTACTTATTCAATATAGTTCTTGAAGTTCTAGCCAGAGCAATCAGACAACAAAAGGAGATCAAAGGGATACAGATCGGAAAAGAAGAGGTCAAAATATCACTATTTGCAGATGACATGATAGTATATTTAAGTGATCCCAAAAGTTCCACCAGAGAACTACTAAAGCTGATAAACAACTTCAGCAAAGTGGCTGGGTATAAAATTAACTCAAATAAATCAGTTGCCTTCCTCTCTACAAAAGAGAAACAAGCCGAGAAAGACATTAGGGAAACGACACCCTTCATAATAGACCCAAATAATATAAAGTACCTCGGTGTGACTTTAACCAAGCAAGTAAAAGATCTGTACAATAAGAACTCCAAGACACTGAGGAAAGAAATTGAAGAAGACCTCAGAAGATGGAAAGATCTCCCATGCTCATGGATTGGCAGGATTAATATAGTAAAAATGGCCATTTTACCAAAAGCAATCTACAGATTCAATGCAATCCCCATCAAAATACCAATCCAATTCTTCAAAGAGTTAGACAGAACAATTTGCAAATTCATCTGGAATAACAAAAAACCCAGGATAGCTAAAGCTATCCTCAACAATAAAAGGACTTCAGGGGGAATCACTATCCCTGAACTCAAGCAGTATTACAGAGCAATAGTGATAAAAACTGCATGGTATTGGTACAGAGACAGACAGATAGACCAATGGAATAGAATTGAAGACCCAGAAATGAACCCACACACCTATGGTCACTTGATTTTTGACAAAGGAGCCAAAACCATCCAATGGAAAAATGATAGCATTTTCAGCAAATGGTGCTGGTTCAACTGGAGGTCAACATGTAGAAGAATGCAGATCGATCCATGCTTATCACCCTGTACAAAGCTTAAGTCCAAGTGGATCAAGGACCTCCACATCAAACCAGACACACTCAAACTAATAGAAGAAAAACTAGGGAAGCATCTGGAACACATGGGCACTGGAAAAAATTTCCTGAACAAAACACCAATGGCTCATGCTCTAAGATCAAGAATCGACAAATGGGATCTCATAAAACTGCAAAGCTTCTGTAAGGCAAAGGACACTGTGGTTAGGACAAAACGGCAACCAACAGATTGGGAAAAGATCTTTACCAATCCTACAACAGATAGAGGCCTTATATCCAAAATATACAAAGAACTCAAGAAGTTAGACCGCAGGGAAACAAATAACCCTATTAAAAAATGGGGTTCAGAGCTAAACAAAGAATTCACAGCTGAGGAATGCCGAATGGCTGAGAAACACCTAAAGAAATGTTCAACATCTTTAGTCATAAGGGAAATGCAAGTCAAAACAACCCTGAGATTTCACCTCACACCAGTGCGATTGGCTAAGATCAAAAACTCAGGTGACAGCAGATGCTGGCGAGGATGTGGAGAAAGAGGAACACTCCTCCATTGTTGGTGGGATTGCAGACTGGTAAAACCATTCTGGAAATCAGTCTGGAGGTTCCTCAGAAAATTGGACATTGAACTGCCTGAGGATCCAGCTATACCTCTCTTGGGCATATACCCAAAAGATGCCTCAACATATAAAAGAGACACGTGCTCCACTATGTTCATCGCAGCCTTATTTATAATAGCCAGAAAATGGAAAGAACCCAGATGCCCTTCAACAGAGGAATGGATACAGAAAATGTGGTACATCTACACAATGGAATATTACTCAGCTATCAAAAACAACGAGTTTATGAAATTCGTAGGCAAATGGTTGGAACTGGAAAATATCATCCTGAGTGAGCTAACCCAAT
Organism: Rattus norvegicus; assembly: GCF_021556685.1. Lineage (NCBI taxonomy): Eukaryota > Metazoa > Chordata > Mammalia > Rodentia > Muridae > Rattus > Rattus norvegicus. The sequence continues at coordinate 104,381,656 of NC_141535.1, read as the reverse complement.
CACAGAAAGACATACATGGTATGCACTCATTGATAAGTGGCTATTAGCCCAAATGCTTGAATTACCCTAGATCCCTAGAACAAACGAAACTCAAGACGGATGATCAAAATGTGAATGCTTCACTCCTTCTTTAAATGAGGAAAAAGAATACCCTTGGCAGGGAAGGGAGAGGCAAAGATTAAAACAGACACTGAAGGAACACCCATTCAGAGCCTGCCCCACATGTGGCCCATACATATACAGCCACCCAATTAGACAAGATGGATGAAGCAAAGAAGTGCAGACCGACAGGAGCCGGATGTAGATCGCTCCTGAGAGACACAGCCAGAATACAGCAAATATAGAGGCGAATGCCAGCAGCAAACCACTGAACTGAGAATAGGTCCCCTATTGAAGGAATCAGAGAAAGAACTGGAAGAGCTTGAAGGGGCTCGAGACCCCAAAAGTACAACAATGCCAAGCAACCAGAGCTTCCAGGGACTAAGCCACTACCTAAAGACTATACATGGACTGACCCTGGACTCTGACCCCATAGGTAGCAATGAATATCCTAGTAAGAGCACCAGTGGAAGGGGAAGCCCTGGGTCCTGCTAAGACTGAACCCCCAGTGAACTAGTCTATGGGGGGAGGGTTGGGATGGGAACACCCATAAGGAAGGGGAGGGGGGAGGGGGATGTTTGCCCGGAAACCGGGAAAGGGAATAACACTCGAAATGTATATAAGAAATACTCAAGTTAATAAAAAAAAAAAAGATCTAAAGTCTCAATCCTAGAATGTAATGATGTGATACTGGGGCAGCCACAGACAGACTAATTAAAGCAATTCTCAAATAGATGATCCTCTAAGCTGTAGCAAAGGTGACATTACAACCAAGAACATTCTTTCCAGCAAGTGGTATCAGATCATCCCTCAGATTAACACCAACAGAAAAAAAAATGCCAGATGAATCAGAAATCTAAATATGAAAACTATAAAGGAAAGGAAAGACAGTAAGGATTTTAGAAGAGACTGAATATTATCATCCATCATGGCCACAGGATGGCAAGATATCCTTAAACACAGGAAACACAAAAAATTAATCAGAATGGCAAAGTGTAAAAAGCTGAACTATGATAAAAGCTGTACACTTATGATTCATTCACCTTGCTGTGAGAACACGGCAAGATGTCCACAGGATATCCTTAGCTACCCAATAGCAGAGCTGAAGTGAACCCAACATTACTCTGAGACTGGGAGACTATGTAAGGTCAAGAGACCAGGTCATGACAAGATCAAAGAACAAGTTTAGTGGAAGAAAGTGACCAGAAGAAAAAGGTTTGTGTTAGAAAATTAACTTCCAACTTAGGACCTGAAAGGCAAGAATTTCAAAGCCTGATAATGTTATTTCATGTGCTGAGTCTTGAGTTCACAATGTCTCAGAAGTTTCTATCTTTCCATTTTAAGAACACCTTAGCTCCATTTTTGCCGCACCTCCCTCAGGTTGATATAATGAACATTGCAGAGTATATACATGTAATTATTCTAAAGGAAAAGTTTATTTACCCCGATGCCTACTTTGATGTGTTAATAATTTCTTTTAATAACTCCTGATGGGTCAAGAGGCTGGGGTACATATTTAACATACAAAGTGGACTAACCAGGCCTCCAGGTTCTCCCAGCATCCCTCAGTTCCTACATGTTACAGGGCATGGCTGGAATATCCTCCCCCAGAAGCTCTTTCCTATATAATCTAAATATATTGGTCTCTTTCTCTTCCTGTCCCTCTGCATTTTCTCTCTACTTATGTGCACATGCTCTTTTTCTTCCCCCATGTCTCCTTCCCCATGGTAATCTCTCCAGCCTTTTAGGACCAGTGAATATATCTGAGATCAGCTTCCTAACAATCCTATCTTTACATACTTTAAGTCAGCTTTAATTGGCTCATTTCACTGGCAGAGAATAAATAACTTCATCAGCCTTCACAATAATTTTTATTACTTTTTACTTTCTCTTATTTACCTCCTATCTCCCTAAGCTTGCCCATTTTCAAGTTTTGTTTCTCTCTCAAGTACAGAGGCTGTCATAAGGCACCATGTAATGTCAGCATTTACCACAGATATAATACAGCAGGTACCAAATTATACTCAAAGTGATTAACTGTAGGGGAAAAAGTCTGAGCTCACTTCTGGGATTTCATTCTCACCAATCATTGGGCTCACCCCTAGACAAAGACTTGATACCCCATCAATCATCACTCTGGAAACCTCTACCCTGGAAAACTCTGCCCCCAAAAACCCTATATAAAGTTTGCCTTCTGCTCAGTTCTCAGCTGCTTCTCACCAGAGCAGAGGCAGCTACCTTCCTGGGTTTTTCTCTTCCAATAAATCTCTTGAGTGAGGTTTTATGGGGTTTGACTTGTAGTATTCCTTGGCTCCTGACTGCCAGGATGTCTTTCCTTCAGAACTGCAGCATTGGCATTGGTGAACCCTTCCACCTCAGAGCCAGAGCACTCACAGTAACAGCATTACCTTCTTGGTGAGCTGCAGCAACAACAGTGTCTAGTGTTCCTCAGGGACAAGAAGGTTGTTCTGGGACAGCTTGTTTTCATGATGAATGACAGTCTCATTCTTAGAAATACTTTCTTTAAAATTTATTATCTTTAGATTATTAAAAAGAAAATTAAAAATTAGATTTATTTATTTTTATTTTATGTGTGTGAGTGTTCTGACATCACGTATGTATGTACAACATGTATGTGCCTGGTGTTGAAGGAGGTTGGAAGAGGGTATCAGATCCCTAGGAATTAGAGTTAAGTATGACTGTGAGACACCATGTAGGTGCTGAGAATTGAATCTGAGTCATCTAAAGAGCAGCAAGTGCTCTTGACTGCTGAGATGGCTCTCCAACCCCACAGAAGCATTATTTTTATTGCCAATGTATGCATAAAAAAGTAGAAATAAGGTTATGGACAGATCATTAAGATTTTACTCTATACTAAGTAAGATGCCTCCAACAAAAATGCAATTAAACTATCTTAACCAAACTAGCTAAAATTAATATTCTTCCCTCTAGAAAAAATGCTTTCTGTTAGAAATTAATAAATATAAATACATTAATAAAATTAATAAAAATTAATAGCATTTCACTGCAAGAGATTCTTTTGGAGCACAAGGCTACCCATGTAAAAACTGAAAATGTGCGCTAGAGAGATGGCTCAAAGTTTAAGAACACTGGCTCTTCCAGAGGTTCGGAGTCCAATTCCCAGCCACCTCATTGTGGTGGCTCATTATCACCTCTAAGGAGACATGGTGGCCTCTTCTAGCATTCAAGTATATATACAGGCAGAACAGTGTATACATAATAAAAATGAATACATTATGAGAATAAAATTGAGGAAAAAAGTTAAAGTGTTTTAAGTCTTTACACAGATCATACAAAACAATTTGGAAGTCAAATACAAAGTAATTATAACATCAAACTGATTTTTTAAAGGGAGCACAAGACCCTGGGTTCAACCCACAGCACTGCAACAAATGAACTAGAAAGGCGGCTGAACATGAGCCTGAAACTAACCACTAAGCATCATTCCTCCGCGTCTCTGCTTCAGTTCCTGCCCAAGCTTCCATCTGTGATGGACGATCAAGTGGAAGCTGAAATATACCTTTCCTCCCATACAGCCTGCCTCGCTAGAAGGTAGGAAGATGCACCGTGGCCCCATAGCAGTGCCCAGGGTCAGGAGGGTCAGGAGGGTCAGGAGGTGAAATGGTTGATATGAAATGGTTATGAATTACAAAGAGTTAAATAAGGTAGTGTCCCATCCACACCACTGTACCCAACATTTCTCTTATGACACAAGCAACTGGATCTTCTAATGCTCTACCAAACCTTTCTTTTCTTCCTTCCTTCCTTCCTTCCTTCCTTCCTTCCTTCCTTCCTTCCTTCCTTCCTTTCTTTCTCTCTTTCTTTCTTTCTCTCTGTGAATCTGCTTAACAGACAAATAAACGTACTTACTGGCTCACCAAGTTGGGCTTTTCTTGGTCTACCACTAGAACCTTATCTCAGGTAATTCACATTTGCTCACAGATCCCCAGGAAAAGGTAACAGAACAGTTAGGGACAAAAACAAAAGATGAACAAGACATAGCATCTTTCCTTAAGAAATTCAAAATCTAGATTACTCCTGACCAACAGAGCATAAGGTTCTTCCTCTTTTAACTGTGAAATATTTTCAATGACTAAGAACCACTGTTAAAGGACAAACTTACTGCTAGCTGGATCACGATTCAACTCACTAATCCCTGTCCACATGTTCAGTGACGCACAAGGCCAGAACAGCCTGACTTTGAAAGCTTCAAATTTCTGTGAAATTTGAGGGGCTTTTATACCTCCTTTCTTAGGACGATAAAACACATCTCATGCCAGATCCTCCTTTCTTAAGTTTAGACTTAAGACCTAACTGACATGTCAAAACATGACACGAATTTTGTGTTGAAAAATGACTAAGTTTTTAAAAAGTTACCATTAAATACTCTCATAGTCACAGAAACGTTTGATAAAGAAATAAAGCAATAAAGAAAGCAAGTAAGGTGTGAGATACTCTAATACTCCCATCAGCTGAGTGGCCTTGAGAAGGCATTCAGTACAGCTGCGTACCAGTGTCTTCATCTATAAAGTGGATTACCAGCATGAAACTCAAGGACACCAGAGTGCTCTGTAAACGGAAACAGGCTGCACAAAGATTGATGGGACCTTGTAAAAACATACAGCCTCCCACTAAGCAGGCAAAAATGATAGGCTCAGAGTATGTGGGTCATAAAGCTCAATACTCCAAGTTTGGTAAAAATCGTCACTTGGTGGAAGTTAAATTTTTAACTGATCATTTTTGAACTCCAGCTCCTTATCCAGGTTTATGCAAGAGAAGTTTGGAAGGGAAGCTTCTAAATTAAAAGACGTGGTCAACTCTTCCTCCACAGTCCTGGCACATGGGTTCTGTTCCAAATTCTCCTGGTCTGGTTCATTTTTCATATTTGCTTCCGATACCTGAATTCAACCAATCCGAGCAATTGTTTCTTGCCTTTGGCCTTGGATGGCAGAGACTCAAATAAGGTAGAGAGACAGGTGTTACCTAGACATCTTCTTCTCAGGACATTTCAGAGACATCCTTGATGAGATTCCACTTGGTCATCTGACCACAGACAAAAAGAAAGGAGAACAGAGGATAGGATATGGGTGGAGGGTTCCTATAAAAATACAGAGGGGAAATTTTAGCAAAGAATGGGAGAGTTATGGAAATGGAACTTCTACCAAAATCAACAGACAAGGAAAAATTTCATGAAATGTGGTGGGTCCTAGACAGCATCCAGGCAGATTTAAATACCTGCAGCCAGAGGGAAAACTGGTACTGAAACTTCTAGCTAATCATTCCTTCTCTTCTGGGACCTCAGGGCTGCTCTCCAGTTTCCCCAGCAGGAAGCATATAGACTGGCATGGTTATCTTCAGCTTTGGACCAGCTGAGTGTATACACCCAAGAAAGACAGTTAGTTAACAACACTAGCTGATGTACAAGGTGAAGTCAACACTGATCTGAGATAAAAAAGTCACACAAGTCAGTATATATGAAAATTGGTAAACCTGGGGAATGTTCATTTCTAGAAAACTAAAACTATATTTTAAAAAGCACTAAAAGTTTAATGTTAGCTGGGTAGTGGTGGTGCACGGGCAGAAGCTAGGAGAGTGAATATGCCTACTGTGTGAATTATGTGGATGCACATATACAGAGACCAGTGCCTCTGTGCACGGGCAGAGACCAGGAGAGTGAATGTGTACGTTGTGTAAGTTATGTGGGTGTGTACATACAGAGACAATGTGCCTGTGTGAATGGTAGAGACCAGGAGACTGAATGTACATTGTATGAGTTATGTGGGTGTTTATATATAGAGGCAATGTTCCTGTGTACATGGGCAGAGACCAGGGGTGTTTATGAAGTGCTGACCTGTACTACTCCCTATCCATGCCTTTGGGGCAGGGTCTCTCCCTCAACCCCATACTTGCGTCTCCCAGATATGCTGAAAGCCAGCAAACACCTGTGATCCTCCTGTCTCAACTCCCCTCAGAGGAAATATAACTGCTATGTTATAGTCACATGCAGTACCTATAGCTCATTATGTGTGTGCTAAAATCTGAACTCCACTCTTCATAATTGCAGGGGAAACACTCCTAACTACAGAGCCACCTCTCCAGCCCTAAGAAAACTCAGCTTTTAAAAATTAACTTTAAAAGACTGAGGATACCATCCTCCAGTGGTAAAATTATTTGCCTAGTATACCCAAGATCTTCTCTTACATTCCTAACACACACACACACACACACACACACACACACACACACACACACACACACACACAAATACAAGACAGGTCGGGTAAGCTAGTTATTTTAAAGCAGCATGTCAAATTCACTGACAATTCTATCATGTTTACTGACTATGATTAGGGCACTTAACTTTCAGAACGTTGCAATCCTTGAATACAGTTCCTCATGTTGTAGTGACAGTGACCCCTAACCATAAAATTATTTTTGTTGCTACTTCATAACTCTAATGTTGCTACTGCTATAAATCATATTATAAATCTGTTTTCTGGTGGGCATTGCATACCTGATATGTTGCTTTCAGATGCAGCCAGAGAGAATGCCCTCAGTTATATTTCCAGAAATGTTTTGATAACATGTGCTTCAAAAGATAGAACATTAAAATTTGTTTGAAAGAAATTAGTCTTTGTTTGGAAATATTCCAGATGGGGTAGAAGAGGTAGTTTTAGCTTATGAAAAGTTACTTTTCACAAGTTCACATGCTTTTCACCTATTAACTATTCATTTTTAATACTCTAATCAAGTGATTCTCAGCTCTAGGTTGGGACCCCTTTAGGGGCTAAACAGCCTTTTTTTAAAAAAAAGATATATTTATTTGTATTTTACACATATATTTTGCATATATATATATATATATATATATATATATATATATGTCTGTGCACCATGTATATGCATTACCCTCACAGATCAGAAGAGGGCGTCTGAACTCATGGAACTGGTGTTACAGATAGTTGTGAGCCATCATGTGGGTTCGGGGAACAGACCCCAGGTTTCCTGCAAGAGCAGAAAGTACTTTTCTCTCCAGCCCCCGGTTCTTACAATCTTTATATTCTCTTTTTTCTAATGTTCCTGGAAGCTTGAACTCCAGCTCCTTATCCAGATCTTTAAGGATTGTCTAAGAGCCCTAGTTCTTAACATTTATGTCTTCTCTTCTCTGATGTTCCTTTAACTTTAGGTTTAGGGTCTATATCTCTGATGTACCAATTGGAGCTGAGTACTTCTGCAGCTTTAATTAATAGGAAAGCCCACGTGGAAAAAGGAAAGAGAGAGAGAGTAAGGTAAATAGCCAGAGACAGAGAAGACAGATGGGCAGCTGTTAAGAACACTTCCACATAAGCCTGAGAACCTGAGTTCACGTCTCAGAACAATGGTGGAATAAAATAACACACTCCCACAAGTTGCCCTCTGATCCTCTCACATGTGCCCTGACAATAAATGAATGTAATTTGTTTAATTGAAATGGCAGTTACAGTGAAACACCTTTGTAATCTCCAGATTCATATAGTGAGATGAGAAGTGACAGAATCACGTGAAAACTCACTGGTCAGCTAGCCTAAAGGGCTCTGCAGCAGGAACAAGAGAGACCTTGAAAGAGCCAGAGTTGGGGTCAATCTAAGGCCAGTGGGAAAATTCCACCACAAACCTCTGAGCACTAAGACCCCTCTGTTCCAGGAAGGATAGAGCCAGCTTAGTCCCTGAAAGAAAACACAAGCCAATTGTTAGACAAAGCCACCTGTGACTCCCAACCAACTCTCTTTGGAAAGTCCTGAATGGTCCACTGACCATGAATCAATTTGAAGGTCTTTCTTCACTCTACCAATAGTACCTTGCCCAGTTACTGTTGATTGAATTCTGCGCTTATCAAATGTATATAATTCCCTGTTAGAATCTGCTCAGGGATGTCTCCCTCTTGAAGCAGGGCAGCCTCAATGTGATGGAACACTAAAACTCCTCTTGTTTTTGCATCGATCACCACCTCTCTGAGTCTCATTCAAGGGCTGGTAGAGATCCAACTCGAACCTCACACCCTGCCTCAGCAAGACAGAAGTTAAGGCTAGCTCCTTAAAGGTGTCTGCACTTTTGTGGAGGAATTGATCATTACCAATCACTCACCCTATATCCCTCTGTCCCTCTCCCTATTTCCTACCCCTTCTTCCTCTTTCTAAACAGGGAAATACATACATACATACATACATACATACATACATACATACATACATACATACATATATACATACTGTTTTAGAAAACAAGGTAGCGAGAACCACCTGAGGAGGAACAATTAAGTTGTCCTCTGGCCAACACACACACACACACACACACACACACACACACACACACACACACACAAATCACGTTTCAATCCAGACTTTCCCAGATCCGATCTGTGACTTTGAGCAATCCAGTCACTTTGAACCCCTTTTATTTCTACATCTGTAAGTGGAACAGTGTGAACATCTGGGTTCTTCGTGTTGCCTTGCCAGAACAGCACCTCTCCATTCTGTTAAGAGCTCCTTCCACTGGTGCTTTCTGTGGTGGCTGCCAAGGGACTTGGGAGAGAGTAGGTCTCAGTAAGCCTCTTTTTACGTAGAAGTTATACAACATATGTCAGCTAAAACACCAGCTACACATTTGTGGCTGGTAACCCATGTTTAAGGGCAGAACTTTTATTCCAGGTCTATACTCCCTAACAATAATTAAAGCAGACTTTATAAAAGTAAAGATCTGGGAGAAAGAGAATCCAGGTTCTAGTTTTCCAAGTCAGCTCTACCTACAGCTTCTGCCAGTTTGGCTCTCCCTCTTCTATTGGGGCGTCTGAGACTCATAGGAGCTCTGATGAAGAATAAAATTCCTCTTTTCTAGGGATACCATGGTATTAAAGGTTATACTGACTGTAAAGCACCAGAATGAGGTCTTGACACAGTAACTTTTAATAAATAATACATATAATCATTTATGAGTTCCTCAAAATTTCCAAAACCTTCAAAACTAAAGACTAAATCAACGCACACCTTGTAAACATCACACACACACACCTTCTGATAAATGAGTCCTTTGGTCAATGAGCTGAATATGAATATCAGTAGTTTGTCTGAGACTAGCAAGACGATAGTAAAATTATCAGACACCCTCAAGACCTTGAGTTATACTATGGTTTCTCATACTAACTCTTCCTGCCATCGTGCTTGGCCCCATCTCTGTCCAACACTACTCTCTATATCTATTGATGAAGCCAACTGTTTCCTTTTCTTCATGTCCTTTTGCCACTTCCTCTTGTTACACCTTGTGTGTGTGTGCATGCATATGTGTGTGTGTTAGCAGTATTCTCACTGAAGTCACTATGGCTGATACAAAAGTTATCTTGCTGACTTTTTGAATGTCAATAGAGCAACTTCTGTTAATTTTAAGAAATGCACATAGAGCTGGGAGAATGGCTCAGTCAGCAATGTACTTGCCATGAAACATGAGGACTTGAATCTGAATCTCCAGCACCCATGTGGAAAGCTGAGTACAGAAGCATACACCTGTGATCCCAACCTGTAGGGGATGGGTGCAGGCAGGGGGCACAGACAGAAGGATCCCTAAGGCTAACTGAACTGATGAGTTCCAGGTTAAAGAGAGAAAATTGGTCTCAAAAAACAAGGCGGATAGTGACTATAGAAACTACGGGACATTGATCTCTGACCTATACACACATACGAACACATACAGACTACAGAAACACACACACACCAAGTGTCATAGTGAATGCTTGTAATCTCACCTCTGGGGAAACAGAGAAAGAGGGGTCACTTAGGCCCTGCTGGACAAGAAGCTTAGTCTACTTAGTAAGTCCCAGGTCAGTGAGACCATCTCATAAAAACAGACTGCTTAGTCAGCTCCTAAGAAAAACACTTGAGGTCTTCCTTTGGCCTCCACACACATGTGCACACACATTCATGAGCATGTACTGTGGAGAGATTTTTGATTTACCTCTAGGAATTTGATAGGAATTTGACATTGGGCTAGCACAACCAAGTAGGCTCAAGGTAATTACAGCCCAGGACTGTATTGCATCTTGTATCTTGGTTATCCTGATAAGCCCCTAGATACAGTGACCACAGGATTTTGTGTATTGCCTTGTTTGATTACTTTGATTATTGCCTTTTTTATTCCTTGACTACTTTGTTCATGCTTTGTTTATTCCTTAACTACTTTGTTTCATCCTTAGGACTTACCATATTTTTTATGTATATAGAATGATATAAAAGTAGACTAGAAAAAATACTCTTTAGCCCCAGCATTGGCTGGAGTCATGTTATAGTATTTTCTAATTGTCGTTTTCTCTTCAACCCTTACTCCATCCCTAGAAACCCCATTGACTGACTGAGCTGGATTGGTCAATATACAAATATAAACAGACATGTGTGTATGCACACACATGGTGGGTACACCTGAACATACCCATGGGAGGAAGCACATGGTGAATGATGATGCCTATCAGAATTATAGGAACTTGTAAATGCAAAGTTTCTATGGCAATGGAGACTTTGTGGATGTAACAAATAAGGACCTGAGATGGGCATATTATAGTCTATATTATTCAAGTACCCCCAATATAATCAAGTGGATCTTTAAATGTAGACGATGGAGGAAGAAGACAGTATAGTCAAAGTATGTGACAAAAAAACAAAGCCAGACAGAAGGTACACTCCAGACTCTGAGGTTGGAGGAAAGGTGTCAGGAACCAATCTGTAGAAGCTGTAAAGACAAAAACAGATTCTGTCCTGGAGCCAAAGATCTCTCCAACACTTTGATTTGAGTAAGATAAGTTAGGACTGAACAACAGAACTAAAATAATAAGCCTCTGTTGTTTTAAGTCACAGGCTAACAAACTACAATTAATTTTCTTTTTCTGGCCAAATATCAATGCTCTGAAATAGCAGTCAGTGAGCTTTTCAGATATTGAGCAAGCACTTCATTTCAGTGTGAAAACCAATGATGAAATGCTTAACTCTCCACAGCTCATCAGACCCTTAAGCACAGGGTATCACCCAACCCTCCTATAATCCTAGCTTTTGAGAGTCTAGGCTTGGAGGATCATGAGTTCAAGTCCAAGTTCATGTCTCACGTAACACCATGCCAGCACAAAAGCTATTTTGTGAACTACTCACTACTTCCTCTCAAAGAGGAATCTTACATGACCAGTGTTTTTAAGCATTTAAGAGGATGCGTCCCCTAAAACAGCACTTATAGACAACAGCAGATGGTGTACAAAACCCATCTTAGGCTCTCCTACAAAGACATCAGATTAATCTAATAGCAAACATGTTACAGAAGCATGGTTGTTATACATGCTGCTAAACTAATAATAAACTAATAAACTAATAATATTCCAGTCCAACATCTTGATAATTCTCAAAATTATTTCCTCTTAAGGTTATTCATAAAAATTAACAGTTGGTGATTATTTTTAAAAAGAGAGGAAATATATCATATAAACAGCAATGACAGCATTATAACAGTGGTCTACTAAAGGATCCGGAGTGTGACCTTCACTGGACTAGGTTCTGATTGTAGCTAATACTCACTCTTCAAGTCTCAGGAATCCACAATGTACCAATGCCTTCTTTCCTCTAAGAGTCCTGATAGGATGCTCGGGACACCTTGAATCCTTAGAAATGTATTCCTAAACATTGTCTTTTTATTTCCCTTCTTTTGATATACTAGTTAACTTACCACAGTAAAAACTAAGTTTTTAAAATTTACCTTATTGTATTAAATACCATCAAATACTGGTAAGGAAACAATGTTAAGTTAGCCTTGCTTCTGCCCATCCTTTTTGTTTGTTTGCTTGCTTGCTTATTTGTTTTGAGATAAGTTTTCTCTGTGTAATCTGGCAGTGCTAAAACTCACTTTGTATACCAGACTGACATGAACTCACAGAGATCCATTCAGCTCTGCCTCCTGAGTGCTGGGATTAAAGATGTGTGCCACCAGCATGCCCAGCAAGTCTGTCCATCTTAATCCAAATATTTTTCCCCTGTTTCTTTGTTTGTAATCTTGTGAGGAAAAAGACAACAACCTAGTTCATTTATATTCATTTTCTAATATCTTTCTCTAGTGAATGATCTTATTTTTAGTAGCCCACCAAAAGCTGTAGAATAAAACTCCAGATTCTGAGCCTGTACTTTCAGACACATAGATGCTCCCTGCTTTCTCCTCTGTATAATTCCACTAGTTTTGTTTATACTCAGTCCTTCAGGAGTAGCTTCTATCTTTGGACATGGTGAAGTACATTCATCAGAGGCAGAAGGATTGCTATGAGTTCAAGGCTGGTCTGTATGATGAAAATGGCTTCCATTCTCCCTCCATGCTTCCTCTTTCCAGTCCTTTCCTTACCTAAGTTCCTTCCTTGTGAGTACTGCCCAACTGTGACTTGGGCATTAACTTCCTTCCTGAATCATCTTCTAAATCTTGTAGACTGCACGTTCACTATTTCTTTCTTGGTCACTTGCTCATTTCTCTTGTGCTTGCTTCCTCTCTGCTCTTCTCCAGCATCAATTCCAGACTGGCTTCTAACTCAAGAGGAGCGTAGGCTGGATTTGAACTCATTATCCTACAACCCTAGGCTATCAAAAGCTAGGATTATAGGCCGGTTGGATGATACCCTGTGCTTAAGGCCTGTTTTTCTTAACACCATCTTGGTGCTTTTTTTTTATTGATTCACCAGTTAACTTACCAAATGAGGTTGTCTTTTCTCTCCAACTATGCAAGAAAAAGGGAGCCATACTTCTAGCTCCTTGGCTTAATGACTTGCATACTACATAGACAATCTGATTAACACAGAATTGGAAGATATTTGGTATAATGCCTATGCTATAAATTAAACATGCCAGCGTTGTCATCTGTCACAACCCATGTGATTAGTACTTTGAAGAGAACTGAAAACAGAAGGAGAAAAAGGTTATGCTAAAGGAAGAATGAAAGTTTAGTCACTTACTCTGAACAGTGGTAGAGTTGGGTGAAAAGCAGGAAATGAGGGCCGAAAAGAGACAAGGAAGACAAAGAAGGCCTCAACTCTGACTGCAAAGGGAGACTCAAGCGAAGTTGAGAACACACATGATACAGTTGCAGTATGATACTTAAAAAAATAACTAGAATCCCATGGTTATCATTGTAGAAGCTCAATCATCTTAAAATATAATCAGACAAACATCTAAAATTTCATCAAGGATCATAATACATCGTCTAGATAACTCAGCATGATATTATCATTAAAAACACACACAAAACAAAAAAAAATCTGCTCCAAATAACATCAAGACATTTTGGTTAGACCATATTCAACAAAGTTTAAAAAGTCTCTGACTGGCTGCAAGAGACAGTACGGTACTCTAAAAAGAACTCCTATTGACACATGCCAGTGTCAGAAACCCCACTGGACACTGGACAAGCCCTGCACTGTGGACTTTTCAAATGACTGGATTAGGTTGTTTCCTGGCAACAGATTAAATTGAGATTGTTTAGAACAACACCACTTGGGGAGGGTAAAAAGTTAGATAAGATGAAGAAATGTCACCGAAAGTTCCTGCAAACTTGAGCACTCACGTTCTTTGCTTCCTAGTTAATGCTGTGTGCAGAAGTATACCTTAAAGATGGCGTTTTACTAATAAAATGGTTCCCATTTTCTCACACAGGAGAATTATATCATTTGGGGTCCTTGATCATTATAAATCACTGTCTCTTTTCAAAGACAAAGCTCTTCCATTTAATCCAAATCCAAGATTGAGGAATAGTGAGGTGCTAAGTGTTATCACCAGTCGTGTTAGGAACGTCTGAAGAAACTAACCTTAAAACAAAATGTTCTTGGTCAAATTTCAGACATATATAGTTAAACAACTGACTGGCCCCACTACATTAAAGATTAAAGGAAGCCATAATAACTCTAGAGAGCTTATACACACACAAGTGAGTCTCTCTTTTACATCCTAGTTTTATTAAATATTGCTTTTCTGGAATATGTTTAACAACTCCCAAAAACATTTCTGAGTAAGGATTAAAAGAGGTCATATTAAAATACAGCTTCAATATAAAGTTTGTCACAGTTTTACATATTTAAAACTGACAGACCTACCTTAAAATAAAATAAAACAAAAATCAAAAAGGATCATTACACCCAAAACATAAGAAACAATTAAATAAACATGTTTGGCATTTTCATTTTTATAGGATAAAACAGACTATTAAATCTATTACTGGCACATGGACACTGATCTGTTACCTAGTTTGAAATGTGTCACATTTAAACACACTATACAAGATCAACATACAAAAAAAATTGATGGCCTTTTTGACGAATGCACCCTGAAAATGTTGCCAGTTTAGAATATTTAGCCCTTAGGGGTTAAAAAATAAAGTCATTTTCCATTTTAAAACTGATGGCTGAATTCAGCCTTTTTGTGTGTGTATGTATTGTTTCATTTGTCAGCCTTCCTCGTTTAAAAACAATAGTATCTATGGATGCCCACCAGGGGGCAGTGTAAGATTAGCCATTAAATCACGAACAGCTGCAAATATGCGTTCACCTTGTCCTGGAGGGTTCCTCTCTGCAAACCTCTTCGGAATGTTGCTGTCCATCACTGGCGCGGCAACAGAAGAGATCTGCTGTCTAGGAAGTCTGCCTGCTGAGTGGTACCTGAAGCCATATCATAAATAACTAGACTATTATACTAACAGGTTCTTGTGAGAGGGATTGATGTTTTCTGAGTTAGGTGAAGAAAAACTAGCATTTTGGATTTCAGGACCACAGCTGGTGTCCCAAGAGGTGCAATTGGTGGCAAACTGGGAGGGATGGTGAGGCAAAACTGAACATTCCATTCCAGCTGTGTTGCTTGGTCTGGGAACAGCTCTAACTTCATTATATGCACACAGTCCCGGAGAATGTGTGTCGGTGCTCCCAACAGCTTGGTGAAGGCTATAAGTGTGTTGGCTTTAAATGGTGGTCCTGCAACTCTTGTTTCGAAGAATTTCTCCAAACCTTGAAACTCATCATGTTTCCATTGTCCTGCACTTTCAGGCGTCACTTTTAGCTGAAGGGTCTGGTTGGTTTTGGGACTAAGGGCTACTCTGCATTTCAGGGCATCTGTCTCGAACAAGATTACACCAGGCTCATTGGAAATGATCAGCTGCAACGTTTCCTGTTGGATAATTCTTTGACGGTGTGGTCTCATGATGACAGATCCAAGGAATCTCTCAAGTGGGGAACAAAGGCACAAGGCCTGGCATTGGAGAGGGTAGAAGTAGAATGTTCAAGGCACTGTGAGTGAAAATGGTGGGTATGGATGCTGCCCAGGAGCACTGAGGTAGTTTTCGAGGCGGAGGCATGTCTGGGAACTTGTGCCAGCTCGAGGGGAATGAGAAACATCTGGACCAGGAGAATGTAGAGATGGGTTAGCTGGTGACATTCCAGGCAAAAGGGGTTGCTGGTAAGGGTCCCAAGACTTGAGGAGACCCAGGCCAGTTTCCTGCTTGTCCACGTGGTGATACCATAGTGTATGGAGATCTAGCGTTAACAGTTCCATGTGGACTAGCAAAACTGGCCCCTGGCCCTATTGAGATTCCATGCAAGGATGAGAGAGAGTTGGAACAAATGATACTGGTGATGGGGCTCTCAGAGCCCCGCTGAGGGAGCTTGGAGCATGCAGATTTCCTGGATACTGTGTGCGTATCAGAGGGGAACTGATTAACTGTGCTATGATAGGATGTAGGAGGCGAAGTAAGAGGGTAAGCACCTGATGTCCCTGGTTGCTTTGGAAATGACTGTTGCTGAGGTGGCTGGAGCCGTGATACTAAAGAGTCCATCGTATCACCTCCTATAGGAGAAGGAGGGTTATCATCCTCATTTACAGATCTTCTCCGAGCACCATGATTGCTTTCAACAAGCATGTTCAGGAAAGTCTTTAATCCTGGTGCAGGATAGAGGCCTTCAACTAACTGGCTGTTATCAAAAAGACTGTAGGCACTGTCCTGTATTGCCACGATGCCTTGACTACAGCAGTATATGTCAATGCAGTACATGTTCCTGAAGGCCAGTCTGGCGTGGGTGGATGATTGTGGTAATATGGAGAAACACTGGTAGGTGGTGTTAGTTCTCTGAGTCAAGCCCAGCATTGGAACAGTAGGGAGTTTGATGGCATTTAATGGTGTTTGAGTATCAAACAAAACCTGTAAAAACTGAACAACATTTGGTGTTTATTGAGCATTTCTTGAAGTTAATGGAGAATGGTATTGTGACAGTTACGGCAACCTAAGTTTTGGCTAACTGTTTCCAAAGAAATGTGAAATTTTTGATGAATGGAATTCCACTGGACACTAATTGAATTTCCTTTGGTGGTTCCATAACAAAAGGATAAGTGTTCGATAATTATAAACATGAACTTCTGAGAAAATATTC
This sequence comes from Rattus norvegicus, assembly GCF_021556685.1. Taxonomy (NCBI): domain Eukaryota; kingdom Metazoa; phylum Chordata; class Mammalia; order Rodentia; family Muridae; genus Rattus; species Rattus norvegicus. Next base: position 104,365,089 of record NC_141535.1, on the reverse strand, counting down.
AGATGAGAAGGTATGTCTGGTAGAGAACGTGCAAATTCCAACACGCACTCATATAATCAAGCAATGCTACTCCAGTCATTAAGAAACATTTCAACTACTTTTCTACCAACAGGTTCAGACAACAGATTTTCATATGTCAGGTAAACATGTCGGGATGGTCCTTACTCCCTGGTAGAAGTGCCATTATATGTGTTCGAGGTTCTTCCTCACTTTCTCGTCTATTAGTTTGAGTGTATCTAGTTTTATCTGGTGGTCTTTGATCCACTTGGACTTGATTTTGTACAAGTCAATAAGAATGGATTAATTTGCACTTTCTATATGCTGACCACCAGTTGAAATAGCACCATTTGTTGAAAATGCCGTCTTTTTTCCATTGGATGGTTTTAGCTCCTTTGTAAAAGATCAAGTGACTATAGATATGTGGGTTCATTTCTAGATCTTCAATTCTATTTCATTGATCTACCTGCTTGTCTCTGTACCAATACCATACAGTTTTTAATCACTCTTGCTCTGTAATAGAGCTGGAGGTTAGGGATGCTGATTCCCCCAGAAGTCCTTTATTGTTGAGGACAGTTTTTGCTATCCTGGGTTTTTTGTTATTCCAAATGAATTTGCAAATTGTTCTAACTCCATGAAGAATTGGATTCTTGCATTGAATCTGTAGATCGCTTTCAGCAAAATGGCCATTTTTACTATATTAATCCTGCCAATGGGACATCTTTCAATCTTCTAAGATCTTCTTCAATTTCTTTCTTCACAGACTTGAAGTTCTTGTCATACTGACCTTTCATTTGCTTTGTTAGTCACACTGAGGTATTTTATGTTATTTGGGACTATTGTGAAGGGTGTCATTTCCCTAATTTCTTTCTCAGCCTTTTTATCCTTTGAGTAGAGGAAGGCTATTGATTTATTTGAGTTAATTGTATACCCAGCCACTTTGCTGAAGTTGTTTATCAGGCTTAGTAGTTCTCTGGTGGAATTTTTGGGATCACTTAAGTATATTATTATATTATCTGCAAATAGTGATATTTTGACTTCTTACTTTCCAATATGTTTCCCTTTGACCTCCTTTTGTTGTCTAATTGCTCTGCCTGGGACTATATTGAATAGTTAGAGAAAGAGTGGGCAGCCCACTTTTGTAATCCCAGCACAGGGGAGATAGAGACAGACAGATCTCTGGGCCCAGTGACCTCTCAGAACAGCCTACATAGCAGTCTCCAGGGTAGTAAGAGACCCTGTCTCGAAAACAAGGTGGGAGACCATTAAGATAGCTCAGGAGGCTAAGCACTTCTCTGCAACTATGACAACTGAACTCCATTCCCAAGTAAAGAGGGAAGGAGAGGAATTCACAAAGGTGTGCTCTGACCACATGTATGCCTTGAGAGGCCACATGGACATACATAATAATAACAATAATTCAATTAAAATTTTGTTTCAAAAGAGGTAAATCTGGGGGAATGGCTCAGTCAATATAGTGTTTAAGGCACAAATATGAGAACCTGAATTTGATACCCTAAAACTTGCATTTAAAAGCTGAGCGTGATGGCATGAGAGTGTAAACCCAGCATGGAGAGATAGACACACAGTTCCGAAGGTTTGCCAGCTCATACATCTAGTTGAATCAGCTGGCTGTGCATTGAGCAACAGGTCCTGTCTCCAAAATAAAATAGAGGGGCAGTAGAGATGGCTCAGCAACTTAAACAGTATATAGATTTCTTACATAGGACCAGAATTTGGTTCCCAGCACCAACATGAGGTAGCTCACAACAACAGCTTGTAAGTCCAGCTACAAGGCTGTGAACCCTCTTTTGAAATGTTCAGGTACCCACATCGACCCCTACATTCACACATACACAGTAACTTTTTTGTAATAAATCCAATGCCAATTTCTGTCATACACATGCATATACACACATGTATACTTAAACACAGAAAAAGCAGAATTGTATGTATATACCATGCACACATACAAAGGCCTTACTTCTCCTGTCCTGGTGGCTATGTTTATGGACTAGAGGGATAACACTAAGAGTCACAAATGAACAAACAAAAGCCTCTCAAATTCTGGAAGCACTTACCCACTGCCAACAATCCAATTACAAAAAAACATATAAAGAAAAGAATGAGTACCTTTTTCTGCTAGAGGTCTATAACAAATTTTCTCACCAATGCAGTCACCTCAAACCTACAAAGTTCGTTTAAACAAATCTGCTCCATTGATCTTTATTGTGTAGTCTACAGACCAGGTCAGCACTTCTAGAGGATTTAATACTTTTCTGCTTAAATGTCAACATGAGCAAACCTATGACTTAAACACATGAGAGTCCTCCATCCTCAATCTATACGGGAAACACTTTTTTTTTTTATTAACTTGAGTATTTCTTATATACATTTCAAGTGTTATTCCCTTTCCCGGTTTCCGGACAAACATCCCCCTCCCCCCTCCCCTTCCTTATGGGTGTTCCCCTCCCAACCCTCCCCCCATTGCCGCCCTCCCCCCATAGTCTAGTTCACTGGGGGTTCAGTCTTAGCAGGACCCAGTGCTTCCCCTTCCACTGGTGCTCTTACTAGGATATTCATTGCTACCTATGGGGTCAGAGTCCAGGGTCAGTCCATGTATAGTCTTTAGGTAGTGGCTTAGTCCCTGGAAGCTCTGGTTGCTTGACATTGTTGTACTTTTGGGGTCTCGAGCCCCTTCAAGCTCTTCCAGTTCTTTCTCTGATTCCTTCAACGGGGGACCTATTCTCAGTTCAGTGGTTTGCTGCTGGCATTCGCATCTGTATTTGCTGTATTCTGGCTGTGTCTCTCAGGAGCGATCTACATCCAGCTCCTGTCGGTCTGCACTTCTTTGCTTCATCCATCTTGTCTAATTGGGTGGCTGTATATGTATGGGCCACATGTGGGGCAGGCTCTGAATGGGTGTTCCTTCAGTGTCTGTTTTAATCTTTGCCTCTCCCTTCCCTGCCAAGGGTATTCTTTTTCCTCATTTAAAGAAGGAGTGAAGCATTCACATTTTGATCATCCGTCTTGAGTTTCGTTTGTTCTAGGGATCTAGGGTAATTCAAGCATTTGGGCTAATAGCCACTTATCAATGAGTGCATACCATGTATGTCTTTCTGTGATTGGGTTAGCTCACTCAGGATGATATTTTCCAGTTCCAACCATTTGCCTACGAATTTCATAAACTCGTTGTTTTTGATAGCTGAGTAATATTCCATTGTGTAGATGTACCACATTTTCTGTATCCATTCCTCTGTTGAAGGGCATCTGGGTTCTTTCCATTTTCTGGCTATTATAAATAAGGCTGCGATGAACATAGTGGAGCACGTGTCTCTTTTATATGTTGAGGCATCTTTTGGGTATATGCCCAAGAGAGGTATAGCTGGATCCTCAGGCAGTTCAATGTCCAATTTTCTGAGGAACCTCCAGACTGATTTCCAGAATGGTTTTACCAGTCTGCAATCCCACCAACAATGGAGGAGTGTTCCTCTTTCTCCACATCCTCGCCAGCATCTGCTGTCACCTGAGATTTTGATCTTAGCCATTCTCACTGGTGTGAGGTGAAATCTCAGGGTTGTTTTGATTTGCATTTCCCTTATGACTAAAGATGTTGAACATTTCTTTAGGTGTTTCTCAGCCATTCGGCATTCCTCAGCTGTGAATTCTTTGTTTAGCTCTGAACCCCATTTTTTAATAGGGTTATTTGTCTCCCTGCGGTCTAACTTCTTGAGTTCTTTGTATATTTTGGATATAAGGCCTCTATCTGTTGTAGGATTGGTAAAGATCTTTTCCCAATCTGTTGGTTGCCGTTTTGTCCTAACCACAGTGTCCTTTGCCTTACAGAAGCTTTGCAGTTTTATGAGATCCCATTTGTCGATTCTTGATCTTAGAGCATAAGCCATTGGTGTTTTGTTCAAGAAATTTTTTCCAGTGCCCATGTGTTCCAGATGCTTCCCTAGTTTTTCTTCTATTAGTTTGAGTGTGTCTGGTTTGATGTGGAGGTCCTTGATCCACTTGGACTTAAGCTGTGTACAGGGTGATAAGAATGGATCGATCTGCATTCTTCTACATGTTGCCCTCCAGTTGAACCAGCACCATTTGCTGAAAATGCTATCTTTTTTCCATTGGATGGTTTTGGCTCCTTTGTCAAAAATCAAGTGACCATAGGTGTGTGGGTTCATGGGAAACACTTTAAATACAAAAGTGTAACATAAACCCATACACAACTATGTGCAATTTTCTCCCAAACAGTGCACCTGGAATAGAGTTAGCAACAATAGCACTGCTTATTATGTTACTTGGATGTTTTTTTGTTTGTTTTGTTTTTTTCGGGGGTGGGGTTATAGTAGATAGGCAGTATAGTCACTAGCAAACTGAGCCCCAATTCTTTGAAACACTCCCATTTGGCACACCCAAAGTCTGGATTGCTGTATCCCTCTGTTCCCGAGTGCCAAATCTGGACAACTAGCCAAGACACAGGGGTGTCCCCACCTTCTACCTTGTGGCCCTCGGATGGGGGGGGCGCACACTTTGCAGGCAAGGAGGAACCGGCCCCAGAGTCTGAATGACAGCGCTACGGGGTAAGAGTGGCGAGCGGTGTGGGAGGGACAGTACCGTGGGTGCGGCTCTCCTGAGTGAAAAGCGCTGACCTAGTCTGAAGCCAGACTCCGGAATCAGTCCACGGTGGCCGCAGGCTCCCCCGCCCCGCCCCGCCCCAGCCGTCCAGATGCATTACCTGAGCCTGAGTCTGACTTGACCGAAGCCCGGCCCAAGTGACCCTAAGAGGGCAGCGCAAGCACGCGTAGTGTGTTCAGGTCTTGGGTGTGCTTAAGCTCTGTTCCCCAGAGAGGCTCTGTGGTGGGCTGTAGGAGTCTCTGCTCCACGCCCTCCTTAAAGGGAGACTCGGTCTGGCCTCTAGGGACAGACTGTCACCAGGAGAGGGAGCACAATCTAATAAATAGAGGTCCTCAGATGGGAGAGGAAAGTCCCTTTCATTCAGTTTACCAGACCTTCTAGAAACTGACCCCAAAGCCAGGTGTCAGGGATCACACCTATCCTTGGAACCTATGCTAGGCTGAAGCCTGAGGCAGAAGTATCACATTGAGTTCAAACTATCCTGGGATGCAAAGACAGACCTGTCTCAGATTCGACAAATGAATGGACAGTCAGACGGACGGACAGACGGATGGATACAGAGTGCGGTGGGGGTGGTGTAGGGGTGGCAGTGGGAGTAGATATGGAATTTGTTTCGCTGGACTTGGTGGTATCTGCTAATCCATTTTCTTTTGAAAGGCGAACACAGAATTGTCAGGTTGGGTGGGTAGTTGTCGGGTGAAGGGGAAGCATTGCTTTTACAAATAAACGTGGATACCGAAAAGCACTATTTTCCAAATTATTACTTTTAGTAGTTCATCTTTATATCAAAAATAATAGGGTGAGTTGCATTATTAAATCACTCACTTATTCAAGATAACTTCAAAAAGCAAATCGAAGTCTTGTGGGTGGGTGTTGTAGAAGCAATAAAGCTTATCTAATTGACCTATGTATGGCATTGACTTTTTATGATGCACTTAGTGACTATACTACAGAATAATGTAAATGTAGTTTTGCACACACTTAGAAATCAAAAAGTTGGTGTGACTCACTTTAGTACTGTTTGCAGTATTATTTTCTGGAGCCATAAGCACTGAATCCCTAAAGAAGGCCTGTACCTTAAATTCTTTCATTGACTCTGGGACATTGGGGGAGTCTATCTTTCATCGTCCACATTTCCATGAATATCTTTATGCAAAATTCTTTTTTTTGTTTTGTCAGTAGCTTAAAATTATTATTTTAGGATTAAAAGCTGTATTTGAAATTAGTAACTCGGAGGTTTTGAAATCTCTTAAGATGGCCAAATTGCTTTCCATGAAGGTCAGGTAAGATTTTATTCCCCCAGTAAGTATTCAGGAGTGCCCATCACACATGCCTACCAGCATCTATCTTTAAGAACCTTGTCAATGTGACAGATGAAAGGGACTCTTGTTTTAATGTGCATTGAATTAAGAGTGAGGTTAAAAATGTTTGCAAATATAGGAACCTTTTATAGTTTTCCTGGGAATGAAATTCCACTACCTATGTTTGGATGTGTGGTTAGCAAAGAGAACTAAGAGAACTGTGACAGACTTGAAAAAAGATAAGAAAACAATTTATAAATAAAGAGTATGGCCATATCAAAGCACAGTCCGATTGTTTGTTTTGTTGTGTTGTGTTTTGTTTGAGACAAGTTCTCTCTGTGTAACCCTAGCTGTCCTGGAACTCACTGTGTAAACCAGGTTGGCCTGAGACTCACTATGTAAGCCAGGCTGGCCTTGCATTCACAGAGATCTGTCTGCCTCCTAGGTGCTGGGATTAAAGGCATGCAACACAACACCTGGCCAACATAGTCAAATTGTGCCTTGGTGTGCCCAGTTAACAAAGGTGGGTGGGAGGATGAACCATCGAATAGCATGGGATGAAATAGGTCATGCTGTTGCCCTGTTCTACTGTGGTCAACACAGTGTTGTTTTGAGGGTGACTTAGTTTCAGATGGATGTCATTTCCTGTAGTAAATCAATATGGCAGACTTGAATTTCTCTTTATTTGGTAGTTTTATTGCATTTAATTAACAAATTTGTTTTAGTTTCACAGATGTATAAGATTCTAAAACTGAGTCCGTTCCTTAGTTTTCTGTTTGTTTATATGTGCATATATACATATGTGAATGATATCATAGATATCATAGCCAATTCAAGTTACTTGTGAAAAGCTTTTCCCGCTATGAGAGATCTGAACAACATCCAAGTTTATTATAGGAAACTCATTCCATTTATACATCTCTAAACATAGAAACGTTTAGAGCAATTTGTCATTTAAAAACAAAGGTGAATCAGTGTCCACTTTTATATTGAAATTTTTCCATACATAACATTATCATAATTTTTTCTGGCCTTTGGAAATAGTACCAGAAAGAGCTGTTTAGAATTCAGAGTGTGTTTTGAGTTACACCATATTCTTGAACAGAGTCAGCCTAGCTCAGCAAGATAGAGAAGAATGTCTGCATTTAGCTAACTTGTCTCCTCAGGACAGAAGTTTTAAGCAGACAGTGACTAAGTAGAAATCTGTGATGAGTAGAGCTTGGCATGAGCTGTGGGAATCAGCAGGGCTGGCCACCCTAATGCCAGCAATCGGGAAGGCAGCACAGGAAAGATGGAGAGAGTGGTCCATACCCCACTATCTCCTACGGAGTGTGAGCCACTTCATTCCTGAAGGCAGGGGATGCCTGAATATCAGAGGCAGCACCAGAGAAAGAGGGCCACGAAATTATTCCATATGCTACTAAGTTGGCAGCTATGCATCACTATGCATTTGCCAAATCCACAGGGCACAAGTGTATGCTATTTACTTGGATGATATTAATGTGTCAGTGCTGATCCAGCCATTGTAACTAATGTGCCACTCTTGCAAAGGATTCAGACACCAGAAAGGCTGGGTATATAAGACAGAGCCAGGAAACACATGACCAATCTTTAAACCCATCTCTCTATCTCACTGTAAACCTAAACCTGTTTCTTTTTAAAAAAAATTGTTTCAATAAAAAAGAATAAATTAAAATGGAATACACAGGTTCCTAGTTGATTCAAGCATCCAAATAGGTTCAACACAACAAAACTGGTTGTAGTCATTCCCAAGCCAATCCTCGTGCCATTTGTTCTCTCTGCCTGGCATATTCTTGCTCCATAGTAACCACATGGCTCACCTTTGTTCAGGTGGCTTTGCAATTGTCGGGGAAGTACAAACAAGAAATATGGGGACAGTTACTCTCTTCCATCCAGGTTTCGGCGACTCAGATTATCCCATCCGGTGCTGGCCTCAGAACACATGGCTTCAGAATACTCCAAGGGAGAAGAGGAGAAGAAAGCCCACTAGCTGTGAATAGCTTTGGACTGTAAATGAAATGTGCCCACTCTGCTTAGTCTGTTGGCCAACACCAACCATCCGGTGCCCCTTCACTGCAGAGGAGACCAGGAAACAAAACAGAATCGAGCTGAGATTTATTTGACTGTCATTGACGGTGACAATACCAGCATCTAGGATAGCCTGGTACATGGTAGAAATTCCAGATAATTTTATGAAGCCAATGAACAACTGTACATTGGCAGTCTGTATTAGTGAGAAGACAGGGGATATCACTGACCTAAGAGTGTCCTGAAGTAGGATTACAATAATGAAGAATCTTCCTTAGAATGTACCTACAACCATGTGGCTTTCTAGGCCTGACCCAGCTCTGAGTAAAGACACAAAGGTATTTACTTTTCATGATTAAGGTTTTTGCTTACTCTTGTTCCCAACTAGCTCAGATAATCTAATTAGCCCATTTATTCTGATCTAAATTCTACCAGGAGGTTTCCTAGATACCTCTCCTTCAGTCTCAGCCTACCTCCTCTGTGACTGGCTGGTGAATTCTCCTCTCCTGACACTTTCCCAGAGTTCCTATATCAGCTGGAAGTCCCACCTATTCTCTCTTCTTTTGCTATAGGCCATCAGCTTTTTATTAAACCAATAAGGACATAGAGAGGGATATGTAGATATGATGTAGAAATATAAGTTATAATACCAAAGTCTGGTCTGCACTCAACTCTCTGCCAGCATAGAAATCATTATTTGAACAATATGACAATCTTTAGACAGTGCACAAAAAGATCACCTCCAACTTATACCCAACAGTTTATTGAGTGCTTATTTAGTATAAGACACTTGATGACAAGAACACACATGAATGAGATGTAGTCACTGATACTTAGCCAGGGACCCACAATAGAAATAAACTATGAGAACTTAAAAGGCCAAATTCTCCTGCAATTTACAAGAATGAGATTTTATATCCAAGCATTGTTAACATACTGGGCATAAGGCACTCGGTCAGTAATGGCTTCCCACAGTCATAGAAGGGAGATCTGTCTATATTCTATTTTTGTGTTCTCAGTATCAAGCTGCCTTTGAGCTTTTCATTTTCCCATTGATGTTGACACATCCATCAACAATCTTCCACTCAGAGCAGAGTAGGCTGCAGCCACAGGCCACTCAGTTAAAACTAAGATTGCTCAAAGCTTTCAAGAATTTCCCCAACTAATATTTTCAAAAGTCTGATATTTTCAGAATGAGCACATTTTACCCCACCTACACCCCTACAAGGAAAACCTCAGCCTGGTGTCTTGGGACCACTGCCAGAACTTGGTGACAGAAAAAGGTTGGAAAGGGATATGAGGCATGGCTCTCGGCTAAAGAACAAAGGGCAGAGATAACAGAGAGTTTGGAATTAAACAACGAAAGTCCCAGGGAGAAAGTGGGCAACAATATGCACATCGTCAGTAAATCAGACCTGCCTTACCATTCTGCATGAGAGTGCTTTGCTTGCAAAAAGGACACATTACTTTGTTAACACAAATTTAAAAAATTAGTCAGCTGAGAAAAAACATTCAAAATGATAGCAGTGTTCCCTTCTCTTGTTTACTATTAGTCCATGCAGGGCCTTAGTTAAATCAGTTTCATAGCTCAAGATGCCTACCCCAACCATCATGTCTGTTTTCAAACTAGTTAGGAAAAGTTTATGATCAATGTGCAGCCTGTCAAACCTAGAGGCTTATGATGATCATTTACATCATCCCACAGTTCCTTTGGGTAGGAAATCCAAGCATAATTTAACTTGGTTCTCTGACTCAGGCTTTGTCCTATATTAGCATTCAAGGTATCAGCCCAGCTTCTCATGTTGGGAAGGATCTGCTTCCAAGACACCCAGTTTCTAGCAAGATCCTGCTTGCTGCAATGAGTTGGCCTCCAATCCTCACTCACCATTGGCCAAAGGTGTACTCAGATCCTTGTGGCATGGGCGTCTCCATAAAGCAACTCACTACCTGGTAACTTCGTGCATGCAAGCAGAAAGAACTAGCAAGAATGTGAGTGAGACAAGCCGAAGTCTTTGACAAGCTGGCCTGGGAAGTGACTCCCCTTTGTTTTAATGCTACATTCGCTTGCTCAGCACATGAACTCAGACCACACACAAGAAGAGATTACCTTTTCATTTTCCTGATGCATGTGCAGCAGGTAGAGTCTCTGGGGAAATTTATTTCTTTTTGTTTATTTATTTAGTATGTATTTGTGTAAGTCTGTAAGGGTTCAGGTGCACCTGTGCTTTGAATGTCAGAAAGTTGGTCTCCTGCCATGTCATGGGGAGGTGGGTGAAAGGTAAAACTCAGGCTCTCAGTGTACAAATAAACTCCTCTACCCACTGAGCCTCCTGGCCAGCCTTCCAGTAGTCATTTCAGATACGATTAGCAAAGAAGGGTCCTCCTTTCTAAGACTTCCTAAAATTACATGTGCCAAACCTCCTTGCTAAATACTGTCCCACAGTTAGCTTCAATGTAGGCTAGAAAATATAACAAGTATTCTGAATGCCAACCAGACCATCTAAAATGAAAGTCTGGGGTCAAGGAGATGGCTCAGTCACTAAAGCACTTGAGGATCAGAATTCAATCCCAGAATCCATTTTTTAAAGCAGCTGCACACATGATAATGTGTGCTTGAAATTCCAGTTTGAGTCTCCCTGTCCTATTTAATGAGTTCAAGGCTCAAAAGAAACCCTGTCTCAAAAATAAGGTAGACATTGTTTCTGAGGAATGATATCTAGGCTTGTTCTGGCTTTCATACATGCATATGCACCCACATAAGCATGAACGTACACATATGCACATACACACATACACACACACACACACACACACACACACACACACACACACACATCCAGCTGCTAATTTTGATACACCAAACTAGCTCAATGACTGAGCAGTGCTAAACCCTCTACACAGCTAGCATGCACTCCCCTCTGATATCTCTGAGTTAATGTGTTTTAAAATCTACATTTCATCTCCACTGTCCCAGATCCAATAGGGGCCACTTTCCCAGATTTTTACATGCTGATAAGCCCTTAAGTCTGCTCTCTTTGTTTTCCCATCATGGTGATTTTGTCTGTTCTTCTTCTCCTTGGTGCCTTGCCCACACAATCTAAAAGTCTTGCCTCCATCCGCTTATCCAGCCATTGACTGTATGGCAATTCTTGCCAGCTGGGAGCAGGGTCCCTTAACATCTGGAAGTGCGGCTTTTGGGAGTCGAATTTGGACAAAGCATTAGATTCAATCCCCAAACAAGTACTTTATTCATTTAGTTCTCACCAGTAAATTGGATTTATATATATACATAACTTTTTACAGTGTAAATTTCCTGACAGCCTGTTTTAAACAAACAAGCAAGCAAACAAAAAAGAGTTCTTTGTTTGGCCTAGCTGCTTCTACATGGCAGCTTCCAACCACAGGAGTTAACATCCAGCCAGGGCCACTGTCAGACTTCAGTGGGCATGCTGAGTGTGCAACCCAGAGGACTGGAACCCCACTGTGAAACAGAAGGAGCCCACCAGTTCTTTAGCATGTTGCAAGTCCACATCTGACTCATTTTCAATTACCCCTAAGAATTGAAGGGGAAGACAGGGGACACAGAGAAGAGCTCCAGTAGGTGAGAAGGAGGCAATTTGGGTTTGCAGAGTCTCACAAATAACATAGTAAGAAGTGTGTGTGTATGTGGGTGTGTGCATGTGTAAGACAACTTGCCCTCCACTTAGCTTAGCTCACTGCAGGACATGGAGACTCTGCCTCCCTCACACTCCCTGACTCTCCTGATTTTTCCCTTAGTTCCATCTGTCTTGCTCCTTTTGCTTTCTGAGAAGCCTGACCCTCTCTCCCAGACTCTTATTCCCGACCAGCTGCTCCCCTGACCCGTTTACCTTTCTCCAGAGACTCTGCTTCCCTCTGGCTTAATTCTCTTACGCTCTGTCTGCTGGCTAGTTCTCCATCCCTTCCTTCTGTGCTTTTCCCCCTCAATCCTGCCTTAATTTGTTTCTCCTTTCTCACACATTCTTAGTGTTTCACCACTGACGTTAGTGCAGAGCCCACGGACCCTCCTCAAGAGTCCTACTCTCAGAGTCCATTCCCTTCTGGGGCTCAGTGCCTGGTAAAGAAGAGCAGAAGTTCAGCCATTGTGGGAAACTGCTGTGGACTGGGCCACTGAAAGGCTGCCCAAGAGTGGAAAGGCTATAAAAAGCCCCATTCATTGAGATCCATTTTGCAGACACCCTGGAGGACTGTGGGTACCTCTGCACAGATATCTTTGCGATCTAATTCCCACAAATCACTACTAATTCAGAGTGTCTCACAAATAGACATCCTGTAGCCCCTGTGCAGAGCCAGCCCTCTTGCTGGAAGATTGGAAGTCCTGAGCATGGAAAACGGTCCCACCTTTCTGCCGAGCCTGATTCCTCAGTCCCTAGTTCTTCCTAGATGTGTTTGTATGAAGGTACAAATATGGGAAATGTCAGAAAGTCATGAAGTGAATGTATGATCTAATTTATTTTGGCAGAAGATAAAGAACAGAGACATGAAATACCAATTTAAGCCAGATGTTCTGAAAACAATTAAACAAGAGGGATAGGAAGAAGACCTATGTGTAAAATGCAGCTAAAGAGGCCTGATATGGCATCATCAGCCTTTTTATGACACTGAGTGATGTGAATAATTTATCTCATTTCACCCTGCATTAAATACAGGGATGATTAATATTTCAGAACGCATTAACCCTTATCTGCCTCAGTTTACCATTTCCTGAGGCCTGGGGGCCTTCTGGAAAACCTCTCTGCTGCTCTTATGCTAGTCAACAGTAGTAGTCTAGCCACTAGTCCCTTGTCAGGAATCCACAAGGAATCTCAAGTGACAGCCTATGCTACCTATTTTTTTTTTTTTTATTAACTTGAGTATTTCTTATATACGTTTCGAGTGTTATTCCCTTTCCCGGTTTCCGGGCAAACATCCCCCTCCCCCCTCCCCTTCCTTATGGGTGTTCCCCTCCCAACCCTCCCCCCATTGCCGCCCTCCCCCCATAGACTAGTTCACTGGGGGTTCAGTCTTAGCAGGACGCAGGGCTTCCCCTTCCACTGGTGCTCTTACTAGGATATTCATTGCTACCTATGGGGTCAGAGTCCAGGGTCAGTCCATGTATAGTCTTTAGGTAGTGGCTTAGTCCCTGGAAGCTCTGGTTGCTTGGCATTGTTGTACTTTTGGGGTCACGAGCCCCTTCAAGCTCTTTCAGTTCTTTCTCTGATTCCTTCAATAGGGGACCTATTCTCAGTTCAGTGGTTTGCTGCTGGCATTCGCATCTGTATTTGCTGTATTCTGGCTGTGTCTCTCAGGGGCGATCTACATCCGGCTCCTGTCGGTCTGCACTTCTTTGCTTCATCCATCTTGTCTAATTGGCTGGCTGTATATGCATGGGCCACATGTGGGGCAGGCTCTGAATGGGTGTTCCTTCAGTGTCTGTTTTAATCTTTGCCTCTCCCTTCCCTGCCAAGGGTATTCTTTTTCCTCATTTAAAGAAGGAGTGAAGCATTCACATTTTTTTTTTAAATTTTTTTTTTGTTTGTTCTTTTTTTTTTTTTGGAGCTGGGGACCGAACCCAGGGCCTTGTGCTTCCTAGGTAAGCGCTCTACCACTGAGCTAAATCCCCAGCCCCTAGCATTCACATTTTGATCATCCGTCTTGAGTTTCGTTTGTTCTAGGGATCTAGGGTAATTCAAGCATTTGGGCTAACAGCCACTTATCAATGAGTGCATACCATGTATGTCTTTCTGTGATTGGGTTAGCTCACTCAGGATGATATTTTCCAGTTCCAACCATTTGCCTACGAATTTCATAAACTCGTTGTTTTTGATAGCTGAGTAATATTCCATTGTGTAGATGTACCACATTTTCTGTATCCATTCCTCTGTTGAAGGGCATCTGGGTTCTTTCCAGCTTCTGGCTATTATAAATAAGGCTGCGATGAACATAGTGGAGCACGTGTCTCTTTTATATGTTGAGGCATCTTTTGGGTATATGCCCAAGAGAGGTATAGCTGGATCCTCAGGCAGTTCAATGTCCAATTTTCTGAGGAACCTCCAGACTGATTTCCAGAATGGTTTTACCAGTCTGCAATCCCACCAACAATGGAGGAGTGTTCCTCTTTCTCCACATCCTCGCCAGCATCTGCTGTCACCTGAGTTTTTGATCTTAGCCAATCGCACTGGTGTGAGGTGAAATCTCAGGGTTGTTTTGATTTGCATTTCCCTTATGACTAAAGATGTTGAACATTTCTTTAGGTGTTTCTCAGCCATTCGGCATTCCTCAGCTGTGAATTCTTTGTTTAGCTCTGAACCCCATTTTTTAATAGGGTTATTTGTTTCCCTGCGGTCTAACTTCTTGAGTTCTTTGTATATTTTGGATATAAGGCCTCTATCTGTTGTAGGATTGGTAAAGATCTTTTCCCAATCTGTTGGTTGCCGTTTTGTCCTAACCACAGTGTCCTTTGCCTTACAGAAGCTTTGCAGTTTTATGAGATCCCATTTGTCGATTCTTGATCTTAGAGCATAAGCCATTGGTGTTTTGTTCAAGAAATTTTTTCCAGTGCCCATGTGTTCCAGATGCTTCCCTAGTTTTTCTTCTATTAGTTTGAGTGTGTCTGGTTTGATGTGGAGGTCCTTGATCCACTTGGACTTAAGCTTTGTACAGGGTGATAAGCATGGATCGATTTGCATTCTTCTACATGTTGCCCTCCAGTTGAACCAGCACCATTTGCTGAAAATGCTATCTTTTTTCCATTGGATGGTTTTGGCTCCTTTGTCAAAAATCAAGTGACCATAGGTGTGTGGGTTTATTTCTGGGTCTTCAATTCTATTCCATTGGTCTATCTGTCTGTCTCTGTACCAATACCATGCAGTTTTTATCACTATTGCTCTGTAATACTGCTTGAGTTCAGGGATAGTGATTCCCCCTGAAGTCCTTTTATTGTTGAGGATAGCTTTAGCTATCCTGGGTTTTTTGTTATTCCAGATGAATTTGCAAATTGTTCTGTCTAACTCTTTGAAGAATTGGATTGGTATTTTGATGGGGATTGCATTGAATCTGTAGATTGCTTTTGGTAAAATGGTCATTTTTACTATATTAATTCTGCCAATCCATGAGCATGGGAGATCTTTCCATCTTCTGAGGTCTTCTTCAATTTCTTTCCTCAGTGTCTTGAAGTTCTTATTGTACAGATCTTTTACTTGCTTGGTTAAAGTCACACCGAGGTACTTTATATTATTTGGGTCTATTATGAAGGGTGTTGTTTCCCTAATTTCTTTCTCGGCTTGTTTCTCTTTTGTATAGAGGAAGGCAACTGATTTATTTGAGTTAATTTTATACCCAGCCACTTTGCTGAAGTTGTTTATCAGCTTTAGTAGTTCTCTGGTGGAACTTTTGGGATCACTTAAATATACTATCATGTCATCTGCAAATAGTGATATTTTGACCTCTTCTTTTCCGATCTGTATCCCTTTGATCTCCTTTTGTTGTCTGATTGCTCTGGCTAGAACTTCAAGAACTATATTGAATAAGTAGGGAGAGAGTGGGCAGCCTTGTCTAGTCCCTGATTTTAGTGGGATTGCTTCAAGTTTCTCTCCATTTAGTTTAATGTTAGCAACTGGTTTGCTGTATATGGCTTTTACTATGTTTAGGTATGGGCCTTGAATTCCTATTCTTTCCAGGACTTTTATCATGAAGGGGTGTTGAATTTTGTCAAATGCTTTCTCAGCATCTAATGAAATGATCATGTGGTTCTGTTCTTTCAGTTTGTTTATATAATGGATCACGTTGATGGTTTTCCGTATATTAAACCATCCCTGCATGCCTGGGATGAAGCCTACTTGATCATGGTGGATGATTGTTTTGATATGCTCTTGGATTCGGTTTGCCAGAATTTTATTGAGTATTTTTGCGTCGATATTCATAAGGGAAATGGTCTGAAGTTCTCTTTCTTTGTTGTGTCTTTGTGTGGTTTAGGTATAAGAGTAATTGTGGCTTCGTAGAAGGAATTCGGTAGTGCTCCATCTGTTTCAATTTTGTGGAATAGTTTGGATAATATTGGTATGAGGTCTTTTATGAAAGTTTGATAGAATTCTGCACTAAACCCGTCTGGACCTGGGCTCTTTTTGGTTGGGAGACCTTTAATGACTGCTTCTATTTCCTTAGGAGTTATGGGGTTGTTTAACTGGTTTATCTGTTCCTGATTTAACTTCGATACCTGGTACCTGTCTAGGAAATTGTCCATTTCCTGAAGATTTTCAAATTTTGTTGAATATAGGTTTTTATAGTAAGATCTGATGATTTTTTGAATTTCCTCCAAATCTGTAGTTATGTCTCCCTTTTCATTTCTGATTTTGTTAATTTGGACACACTCTCTGTGTCCTCTCGTTAGTCTGGCTAAGGGTTTATCTATCTTGTTGATTTTCTCAAAGAACCAACTTTTGGTTCTGTTGATTCTTTCTATGGTCCTTTTTGTTTCTACTTGGTTGATTTCAGCTCTGAGTTTGATTATTTCCTGCCTTCTACTCCTCCTGGGTGTATTTGCTTCTTTTTGTTCTAGAGCTTTTAGGTGTGCTGTCAAGCTGCTGACATATGCTCTTTCCTGTTTCTTTCTGCAGGCACTCAGCGCTATGAGTTTTCCTCTTAGCACAGCTTTCATTGTGTCCCATAAGTTTGAGTATGTTGTATCTTCATTTTCATTAAATTCTAAAAAGTTTTTAATTTCTTTCTTTATTTCTTCCTTGACCAGGTTATCATTGAGTAGAGCATTGTTCAATTTCCACGTATATGTGGGCATTCTTCCCTTATTGTTATTGAAGACCAGTTTTAGGCCGTGGTGGTCCGATAGCACGCATGGGATTATTTCTATCTTTCTGTACCTGTTGAGGCCCGTTTTTTGACCAATTATATGGTCAATTTTGGAGAAAGTAACATGAGGAGCTGAGAAGAAGGTATATCCTTTTGCTTTAGGATAGAATGTTCTATAAATATCCGTTAAGTCCATTTGGCTCATGACTTCTCTTAGTCTGTCGACATCACTGTTTAATTTCTGTTTCCATGATCTGTCCATTGATGAGAGTGGGGTGTTGAAATCTCCCACTATTATTGTGTGAGGTGCAATGTGTGTTTTGAGCTTTAGTAAGGTTTCTTTTACGTATGTAGGTGCCCTTGTATTTGGGGCATAGATATTTAGGATTGAGAGTTCATCTTGGTTGATTTTTCCTTTGATAAATATGAAGTGTCCTTCCTTATCTTTTTTGATGACTTTTAATTGAAAATTGATTTTATTTGATATTAGAATGGCTACTCCAGCTTGCTTCTTCTGACCATTTGCTTGGAAAGTTGTTTTCCAGCCTTTCACTCTGAGGTAGTGTCTGTCTTTGTCTCTGAGGTGAGTTTCCTGTAGGCAGCAGAATGCAGGGTCCTCGTTGCGTATCCAGTTTGTTAATCTATGTCTTTTTATTGGGGAGTTGAGGCCATTGATATTGAGAGATATTAAGGAATAGTGATTATTGCTTCCCGTTATATTCATATTTGGATGTGAGTTTATGTTTGTGTGCTTTCATTCTCTTTGTTTTGTTGCCAAGACGATTAGTTTCTTGCTTCTTCTAGGGTATAGCTTGCCTCCTTATGTTGGGCTTTACCATTTATTATCCTTTGTAGTGCTGGATTTGTAGAAAGATATTGTGTAAATTTGGTTTTGTCATGGAATATCTTGGTTTCTCCATCAATGTTAATTGAGAGTTTTGCTGGATACAGTAACCTGGGCTGGCATTTGTGTTCTCTTAGGGTCTGTATAACATCAGTCCAGGATCTTCTGGCCTTCATAGTTTCTGGCGAGAAGTCTGGTGTGATTCTGATAGGTCTCCCTTTATATGTTACTTGACCTTTTTCCCTTACTGCTTTTAATATTCTTTCTTTATTTTGTGCGTTTGGTGTTTTGACAATTATGTGACGGGAGGTGTTTCTTTTCTGGTCCAATCTATTTGGAGTTCTGTAGGCTTCTTGTATGTCTATGGGTATCTCTTTTTTTAGGTTAGGGAAGTTTTCTTCTATGATTTTGTTGAAGATATTTACTGGTCCTTTGAGCTGGGTGTCTTCACTCTCTTCTATACCTATTATCCTTAGGTTTGATCTTCTCATTGAGTCCTGGATTTCCTGTATGTTTTGGACCAGTAGCTTTTTCCGCTTTACATTATCTTTGACAGTTGAGTCAATGATTTCTATGGAATCTTCTGCTCCTGAGATTCTCTCTTCCATCTCTTGTATTCTGTTGGTGAAGCTTGTATCTACAGCTCCTTGTCTCTTCTTTTGGTTTTCTATATCCAGGGTTGTTTCCATGTGTTCTTTCTTGATTGCTTCTATTTCCATTTTTAATTCCTTCAACTGTTTGATTGTGTTTTCCTGGAATTCTTTCAGGGATTTTTGCGATTCCTCTCTGTAGGCTTCTACTTGTTTATTAATGTTTTCCTGTGTTTCCCTAAGTGTGTTCATGTCTTTCTTGAAGTCCTCCAGCATCATGATCAAATATGATTTTGAAACTAGATCTTGCTTTTCTGGTGTGTTTGGATATTCCATGTTTGTTTTGGTGGGAGAATTGGGCTCCGATGATGGCATGTAGTCTTGGTTTCTGTTGCTTGGGTTCCTGCGCTTGCCTCTCGCCATCAGATTATCTCTAGTGTTACTTTGTTCTGCTATTTCTGACAGTGGCTAGACTGTCCTATAAGCCTGTGTGTCAGGAGTGCTGTAGACCTGTTTTCCTCTCTTTCAGTCAGTTATGGGGACAGAGTGTTCTGCTTTCGGGCGTGTAGTTTTTCCTCTCTACAGGTCTTCAGCTGTTCCTGTGGGCCTGTGTCTTGAGTTCACCAGGCAGCTTTCTTGCAGCAGAAAATTTGGTCTTACCTGTGGTCCCGAGGCTCAGGTTCGCTCGTGGGGTGCTGCCCAGGGGCTCTCTGCAGGGGCAGCAACCAGGAAGACCTGTGCCGCCCCTTCCGGGAGCTTCAGTGTACCAGGGTTCCAGATGGTCTTTGGCTTTTTCCTCTGGCGTCCGAGATGTGTGTGCAGGGAGCAGTCTCTTCTGGTTTCCCAGGCTTGTCTGCCTCTCTGAAGGTTTAGCTCTCCCTCCCACGGGATTTGGGTGCAGAGAACTGTTTATCCGGTCTGTTTCCTTCAGGGTCCGGCGGTGTCTCTGGCAGGGGTCCTGCCGCTCTTGGGCCCTCCCCCACGGGAGCCCAGAGGCCTTATACAGTTTCCTCTTGGGCCAGGGATGTGGGCAGGGGTGAGCAGTGTTGGTGGTCTCTTCCGCTCTGCAGCCTCAGGAGTGCCCACCTGACCAGGCGGTTGGGTCTCTCTCTCACCGGGTCTGGGAGCAGAGAGCTGCTGCGGGCCGGGATCCGAGGGTGTGGGGCTTATGCTACCTATTAAGGGGACACTTTCCCCCTTATAAGCTTCAGATCTTCCTGAGTCTGGGCTGACTTCCTCCTACGGCCCAGGCCTTTCCATCTCATTTATCCATCCCTTTAATTCCTAAGGCAAATGTCCAGTCCGAGAGTTTACTTCTCACACTGGACTTTACCTGATCCCTGAACTCTTGAATTTCCTGCCATTTTTCCTTGGTGTGGATGAATACCGGCCAGTCTTCTTCACCAGACCTCAAGGCCTTCTCTGCCCGGGTACCACCACCCCTCCACCTCCAGCGTCATCCTCCTGCTTCACCCCATACATCCCCTTCCATACAACCCAGCTACCCCACAGCCAAGCTCCTCCATCTCCACTTCCACTTTTATCGTTGTCCTCCTCAGAGGAACAGGATTGGCCCTGCCTCCCCGGGACCCACTCCAGCTGATAAAACTGCCACTTCATGAGCTTGTGACCACTCGGAACTACTACCACCAGACAGACAGAGTTCTCCTGGAGAGGAGACATGAATGTCTGCCTAGCAGGGACGTGGGAACTGTAAACTGGTTAGAAGCAGGGGCTTGGGAGACACCGGAAACAGCTATAAGGACTCAGCTGGCTCTTTCCAGAGCAATGAAAAGAAAAGAGCAGCTTTTTCTAAGAGGCATAGACACACATTTTCCATACGATTAAGAAGGCACTGATTGCCCGTGGCAAAAAAGTGTTTTTTAACCAGAGCTTTTCAGGATGCGGGGGTGGGGGGTTATGATGGACAGGAAGACTTTTCCAGGCCGCTCCTTCATGTTGCTATTGCCCACATCCTATTAAAGGAGGTGTAAAATAGACGGTCACGGGTCTATGAAAGTGATATACAGCAAGGAGGGGTCAGAGTCACTGCAAAGCTCAACATATCAGAGTTTTTGAACCATTTCTGTGCTTCAGAGCCTGCCATCCTAGTTGGGATTCTGGGCTTTTAGGAACATCAATTCCATTGTGCCTGGAGCAACCACTGAGGCTGGACAGAAGAATGCGGCGCTATCTGCCTCTCCCTTCCCCACATGCTCCCGTCTCCATCCAAGGTGTCTTTTGCCTCCTCATCCTGAAGGCTGCGTCTCCTAGTTTTATAGACTAGCCCCCTGTCTACTGCCTTACTCCCACTTAAGACCATCTCAGACTTTATCTTTCAAATTAGAATTTCAGAATAATTTTCTCTGTGTCCATTTTCCAGCCGTGTCTCTTGCCTTAAGTCTCTTTTTAGAATGAGGCAAGAAATGAATGAGCAAATGAATGATATCTCTCTCTTCCCCTCCCTGTCCCCTCCTCCTGTGTGTGTGTGTGTGTGTGTGTGTGTGTGTGTTTATCTGTATGATAACAACAGAATTGTCCCCATAGCCAATCGTCTCAATTGTCTCATAATAGACCCTATCACAAGGACCATGTGACCTGCCTGGGTGAGGCAGTTAGCTACAATCAGATCATTCTTTCCTAGAAACTGTCAAGACTCCCATGTTTTTGATTAAGCCTCTCATAGCAAACGACCTTCTCTGGTACTTACCTACATACCCATCTAAAAGTCAAAACCCAAACAAGATGGGTGACAACTTTCAGGCAGCTCTTCTATGTGCTGAGTAGCTCAGCCTTCTGCTAAGAGCATACCAGAGAGTTATAACCTCATTGACTTTTTAGTCATTGGGTCACTTCCCTTGGCCTCCTGCTCAACTCTTTTCCAGCTGTGCCCACAGGCCCAGCAGACACCTGAGGAACAATTGCAGGTGACCCTGATGGTTTATAGGACCAGCCTACAAAACAGAAATGCATAAAACAAAAGACAGTCCCAGGGACCCATTGGGCTGGCCAGGGAGGCAGTTAGGAAGGGCATCAGTCCAGTCTTAGAGAGGCTCTGCCATGAGGCTGCAGGTGTCAGCTGGACCATGGGACCCACAACTCTACAGCAATGCCTTAATCTGCACTTGAGCAGACTCCCCTGGTCCTCTGCTCCTGTCAGCATCTGAAGGAACATCCTACACAGACTAGGATGATTCAGCATGGAGGGTGCAGATGTGCAGGAGTCTTGAGTATCTTAATGAATTCTCAGCAATGGAAAAAAGAATTGGCATCTAAGGGAGACAGACTGACAGGAGGGACAAGCCTCAAGTATGACAAGGGAAGCAGCAATTAAAAGAGCAGAGTGTGATTGAGGAGGAGGAGTGGCTGGAGAAGGGTAGATCAGTGTGAGGACTAAGGGGCACCCAGGGAAGTGTCTGACATATGTAATTCTCAGGGATGTTCTGTGGAGAAAAATCCATTTAGAAACAAAAAGGGAATGAAACGAGAATTTGTTGCATTATTTAAAGTTTTCTGGGGGATGGGGTATTCAGGAGAGAGGAGAATTCCCCAATAGAGAAATAAGGGAATCATAAGGGATTTAAAAGTGACTCAAGAAAAATAAAATAAATAAAAAGAATGCAAAATGTTGTAAAGCTGTGAAATTAATGGCAGCCAAGATTCTTGGTTCATTTTTAAATCTGCTTAACAGGAAAAATGAAGGAGGACCATTGGTACACTGGGTTGTTACGTCATCCTTGAAAACATGGTTGCAGAGATCATGGGCAGAGCTAAATGTGAGGCAGCCAGTGTATCCTAGGATGGGCAGAGCTAGCCAGAAACTGGGCCCCACAGTGACCACAACCTGCCTACCTCACAATGCCTGCTTTCTCTCCTCTGGATGTTTGGCTTCCTGAATGTTTCAGTCTTTTGTGGGAGTCCACATCATGTCCAGAGCAGCAAAGCCCAAAGGTGCCCTTGTAACAGGTCATGCCGGCATTAGTAAATTCTTGTGTGGGCGCTATTGCTTTCTGGGTTTATGGCTTCGGGCTGGCTCAGAACCTCATGGAGTATTATCTGCAGTGAAGATGAAATGGGTCAAGTATGAACAAGTGTCCATCAGCACTGGGTCATGCAGGCTCTGTGAATCTAACTGCCCTGCTTCTTGCCCATGCCTATGGTCTAAAAGGCCCTCCTACATGATCCTTGGAATACTCTTGAATGGGATTTTATTGTCAATTTACTAGAGAATACTTGGGTCTAAAACCCTAGGAGAGGAAAAGAAGAGAGACAGTAAAGTTTTAACCCCCCGAAAACTGAATGTCTTTCCACCAAGCCACTATACATAGCTATCCATTAGCACTCAAGCCCCACCCTCAAAGATGTCTGTGGGGTCCAGCTTCACCCCAAGAGACCCTGCAGACGACTATGAGACACTGCTACTCTGTCATGGCAGGACGAGAGGGGGAAGAGAGGGAGGGAAGGGGGACAGTCTGGAAACAAAACTGAATGCTGAACTGAGGGGGGGCAGTGTGTGTGTGTGTGTGTGTGTGTGTGTGTGTGTGTGTGTGTGTGCTGTGTGCTCTTGAGGCCTGTCCACACAAAAAGTTTGGTTAAAAGAGGAGGGGGAACTGGGATGGGGAGGCAGTGATTAGATTGTAAAATGAATAAATAAGTAAATTAATGAAAAAGATGTACTGTAGAGCCCTGTGTACTGACACATGCTTGTAACCCAGCACCTGGGGAAAGAAGCATGTGGATTCCTGTAAGTTTGAGATTAGCCTAGTCTATATAGGGAGTTCCAAGATAGCCAAGATTACAAAGCAAGGTCTTGTCTCAACAAGTGAAAAATAAGTTCGATAGGGTCCAGCAGGTAAGGATGCTTGCCACAAAGCCTGACAGTTCAAGCTTGATCCCCAACAACCCATGCAGGGAAAGGAAAGAACCAACCTAACAAGTTGCCCTCTGACCTCTACCTGTGTGCTATCCCACACATGTAAAATGTAGTTTAAAAGTTTAAAAGAGATGTAAGACTGAATTTCTAAGCATGGAGCAGTGGGATTTCTGGGGTAATCTGGGGGCAGAATCTGTAGGACTCCATTGAAGCCAGTTCTGGGGTAGAAAGATAGAAAGAAACCTACTGGGTCCCACTTCTCTCTTTGACCCCTTTGTATCTGTGAGCCTGGCAATGGTGGGTGATTTCCGGGTTGCTACCAGCTTGTACTCTGCAACTATGTATGAGTCATTTTCATTTGCCTGTTTCTAAATAGCTGCAGGAGACAGCCTGTCCCCTCTCTTTCCAGACATGGTTTCTTTGGGTAGCCCTGGCTGTCCTGGAACTTGATGTGTAGATTTGGCTGGACTTGAACTCAGAGATCTACTTGCCTCTGCCTCCCTAAAGGCATGCGCCAACAGGCTGCCCTAGAATTTTCATTCGTTTTTAACAAGAGGGCTTCTACCTCGTGCTTGACCATGGAGATTATACAGAGGGTTAGACCAGCACAAAACCCAGAGCTCTTGTACTTTGCTCAGACTTTTCAGTGCTTTTTCTGGGCTCTATTCTCCACTCTGCCCACACAGCTGGTGGTGACTATAGACAAACTCAGCACTCCGTGCCTGTCATTCAAGGCCATGTGTCTATCTGACATGCAAATCATCCTCAATGCATCAGGCTCACCAGGCAGTGCTATACGACTTCAGAAGAGAATTCTGCTCCCTGGAAGATGAGAGAGAGCTGCATTATGGTCCAGTTCCCCAACTCAGCAATGATTCTGTGACAGAAATGACTGACTGCCACCTGCAACCCAAGCCTAGTGTGCCTACTTCCCAGAAGGCACTCTGTGATCTGGGGGTAGATAGGAGGCTACTACCAAATTGCAACTTGGAGCAACTTGCTTGGGTTTTCTGACCCTCAGTCTACTCATCTTTAAGATGTGGACACTGATAGACACCACATGGGATTACAAGAAGTATAAACCAGGAGGTATAAATACAATATTTTTGTAAACACAGACCTTAGACAAAGGGCTGTTGATTATTGGTTAATTATTCATGAAGCCACAGAAACCCATACCAATTAAGGATTTTATTTTAATGAGGTCTCGCTCTATTGCCCAGATGGGTTGATTCTTCCCACCTCAGCCTCCTGGTTAGCTGGAACTATAAGATATACTGCCCCCATTCCCAATTCAAGGGATTATTTTTAGAAACCTTATCTAGAAGCTGGAATGCAAAAGCTGGAAGCTCTTCTTCCCCCTCCCCCTCCTTCTCCCCCTCCTCCTCCCCCTCTTCCTCCTCTTCTTCCTCTCCTTCTTCCTCCTCCTCTTCTTCCTCCTCCTCCTTCTAGTATAGCCTGGACTAACATCTCCTATAAAAGCTTGTTGCTTTACACATTAGTATTCTACAGTCCCCTGCTGGTCTCTTCTAGAGTGTAGGGTGTTCATCCACTTAGCAAGAGGCATTCTTCACTCTCTGCCTCCCCGATGGGCAGTGTGGAGCTGGTATTGGGGATATCAGGAGTATGGCAACCAGAGGGCAGTCATGCTGTTCTAAGCAGAACCACTTGCCTCATTGTGGAGCCCATTCTGAGAAGCCGGGAAGTCCTGCAAAAACTTACTCTGGTTAATAAAGGCCAGAGCCTAGGGCCTGGGTTCTCTTTTTGTGTCTGCACCAAACTCTGTCTGAAAACAGGCCTATCTACGATGAGGTACTGAGCTCTGCTTTCTGCCTGTAGCCTGATGCCCAACAGTCTCGAAGACCATATTAGGTTGCTCCACTAGGAAGAACTGATGGTCTCTCCTGGCAGGATCTGAAGGCCAGTGTCTACGTAGTGGATATATATGAGCGGCATATCTACTGGAATTCTCAGATCCCCTTCATGCAGATCTGTCCATTCACACGCTGTCACAAAGTGATTCAACACTAAATAAATGGAACTCTGTTGCAGAACTAGCCCACCCACTGACTTACTTTGTGGCTTGGGCAAGCAGTTTCCTTTGAGCCTCAGTTTCCTCGCCTATAAAGTGAAGGCTTTGAGAGATGGCTCAGCAGTTAAGAGTGCTAGCTTCTCTTCCAGAGAACTTGGTTTTGATCCCTAGCACCCACCTAGCCACTCACAGCCATCTGATTTCCTTTCCAGTGGATCTACTGTCCTCCTGTGGCCTTCACAGGTACTGCATGTATATGATGTTCAAAAACATCTATGCAGACAAAACACCTGTACACATAAATGGGAAAGGCATCAGTAGGAACGATGTGGACTTTGCACTAGATGCCTAATAGTTTTTCAGTCTCTGATACTGATACTCTGTTATTGTCACAGAATATACCACCAAGCCAAAGGTCAGAAATTATTTTTAGATTCCTTACCTAGAAGTTACAATGACACCTCTTTTCTTTCCCTTTTAGCATCCATTTTTTTCATAAGCTGACCTCTGCAGCAACACTCATCAACTTATTTTGTAATTTTCTTAGCATAATAATCCTATAGTCCTCTACTGACCTCTTTTCCAGTCTCCTGTGACTTCTTGTCTCTTGGGGGTAGAGACTAAGTCAAGTTCAAGGCCTCCAGGTCATGCTGTGGCTTCTCAGTCTAGATTGGAACTTGAACCCTTAGGAAGGTTCACCACCAGCTGTGGTTTTTTACATGACAAAACCCAGCCTCACTTGGCTGGATACTTACAAATGCTACTCAAAGAAGGTCCTCAATGGCTGTGGGGAGGCTGCCCTTCAGCTGGCTGTATGGATGTTTACCAGGTAGGGGCTACCTCAGTTTCCCAGTCCTTTCCTCTAGGTCTCAACCCATCAAGGATACTGTCTGGCTATCTACGTTGCCAATAGTGGGTAGGAAAACACCATGGGTCAGATCCCCTGGCCTGGGATTCTGTCAGCAAGCATCATTGGAACCTCTGGCTCCTAGAACCTCTTGGGACTCATGCCAGCACCCTATTTTTCACCTCCAGGAAGGGCAGGCCACATGACAGCCTGCCAAGCACAAGCTGCCGTTAAAATGAGAAGAGAGATGTTTCTTTATAATTTCCCCCTTTGAAATAAACCCAGACATAAGAACAACAGAAACACACACACACACACACACACACACACACACACACACACACACACACACACGGGTTTTAGTGGAACCCAAATGGAAGGCTAAAAGCCCAGTGGGCTGTTTCCATAGGGGATTCTTGTCTCTGGAATTTTGTCTTCTCCTCCCCGCCCTGTCAGTAACATCTCCCACCCAATCTCTGGGTCTGAGCTTTCTGGCCTAGGGTAGCCTTCCCCCTGCCATCTTCCTGGAAGTGTTTCAGATAGGAGATAGGCATGTGATAGGAGGTGGGAAACCTGGTCACTTCCTGGACACAGCTCAGTCTGGAGAGACCTGTGGTTTCAGAGATATGAAGAGAGGGGACTGGGGACCAAGACCAGCTCTGTCCAAACACCTGGATCTATCGAAATACAAAGAGAGTAAATTAAGACATCTAAAAGAAAGTACTGTAAGGAATTCCACTCACCCACATGGCCCACACCCCTTCTTATTACACAGTTACAGTTTTCCATATTAACTATACAGATCCAGCTCAGTGCGGAAAGATTAAGGATACAAAGGCCTTTTCCTCTTCTTCCAGTTTGGTTCAAGGATTTCCCTGTGGGGTAAAGAGCTCTCATCAGTTCCACTTGGAGTCTCCTAAAACAGAAATGTTGGTCTGCTCTGGATGGGAGCAGGGGTGGGTGTTGTGGGAGTGGGGCTTGGACAGGGAAACTGCCCTGGTGATAGCTGCTGCTCTTATAAGTGGTACCAGTCATTTCAAAACAAATATTCCAGAATGGCCACCATATACCAGAGGCTCCTGTGGGCAGGAGATACAGCACATACCAACAAGCAAAAATATCAGCTCTTATCTCAGACTGTACATGTGTGCTCTTCCAGAGGAGAAAAAAATCAGAGATGATAATTAACCAGCTTATGGAGGGGTTAGGTTTGCTCATGGACGAGTTGCTTCTGGTACCAGTTGAACAGAGAGCCCGACTCCTAAGGTTTGGGTGAGACATACAGTCAAAGCCAACATTAACCTGAAAAAAAAAAACACAACAAAACAAAAATCATGGAGGGCTAAGAGCCATGAATGAATTAAAAAGCCATGAGGTCTCAGATGAACTAGGTCAGAAAGTACAGGGAGGAGGGAGACAGTATTGTAGCCAAGAAGAGATGCCTAGAGAAAGGGATACTCCACAGGGCCAGTAATAGCATGGGTAAAAACCAGAATGTGTCCTTTTGAAGCTTAATTGGGAGACCACATGGGCCCCTGACCAGCAGGGGATGGAGGAAGGAAGTTAACAGGAACCAGTGCAGCTAGGCCAAAGACACAGACTGGAAGTGGAGGCCACACAGCTGCCACCGAAGAGAGATGGGTGGGTTTGCCAGTACACAGCCCACCAGAAACCTTCAGCAGACTGGCATTGCTTTTCAATTCCACATTCCAGGAGAGTGAAAGGCCATCTTGGCTAAGAAAATGGCTAGAGATGCTGTGCTCTTTTAGTTACCCAGTACATACTATGTAGCAAAGTCAGTAGCAAGTGGGAAGGATACAACAGCAAGAAGACCCTGCCCTGGTGGTAAGAACTGCCATTCTGAAGACCAGGGCTCCAAAAGCTCTTAGCAAGGTAGCTTTGGGGCTGTGACCTCTGCAGGCTCTTGTAGTTCCAGCCTCTCAGCCTGGCACCTAGGAAGAGTGATTTATTCTGTGAATTAGGAACCTTAACTCGGGGAGCAATCCTGTCGTGGCAGGGGAAGCTCTGTGTGCCGAGATGACTCTGTGTGTACAGAGACAAACAGCAGCAGAAGGCCAAGTGTCTCTAGAGATGGGTATAGAGCCTTTTTTAGCAGAAGGAAGAAGTGTCATTTGGCCTTGCTAGTCCATTCTGAGTCTGTTTTTCTATCTTCTATCTTGTCACGTTAAAGTTATCCTGCTTCCATTCCCAGCCTGGACTGTCTGCCTATCTCTTAACCCCCTCCTCCATGTTCTCTCTCTCTCTCTCTCTCTCTCTCTCTCTCTCTCTCTCTCTCTCTCTCTCTCTTTCTCCTCTCTCCTCTCTCCAAAGTAAACGGGAAAAAAACAACAAAAAATTAAAGCATGAGAAATATACACATGAAAACACGCGTGTGCATGTGCATACATACACGTACACACACAAACACATTTGCAAAACACTACATGTACTTAAATGCCACTGCTGGTCCCCTTTCCCTCTGTTTGGGCACTCTTGGACTGGCTCCTCCAGTCCTATCTTTCCAGAGGGTAGTGGTATTTGAGTCCTGGTGGATAGTCAAATATTTGCCATTCTCATCACAGAGGTCAAGCTGACAAGATAAATTTATCTCCGGTCATTTGTGTGTGTTTACATATTTTTACAAATACATGCTCGATATAGACACACCATTTGCAACTATAGTCGTGGCGCTTCATCAAGTCACGTGCAAAAGCGTGGCCTCGAGTGCAAAAGTGCCCCTCCCACCAGGGAAAGGCTGCATAAAACAAAAGCCAACTGACTTAGGGCAGCGACCGTTGGCCACAAAGGCGCGAGCGCAGTGATCCCAACAGCAAATCCAGGGGGGAAGGAGTTCGTGTGAGCATACAAGCTGTTGGGGGGATCCTCAGTAGAACTGGTAAGTACAGACAATCATGAAAACCCTTCATCCAACGGGTGAAGTACCCAGAATATGCCAGACACTGTTCTGGGTGCTGCTACTTAAGCCAAGGGCTTATCAGGGGTCTGATCTTCAGGCGACAGACACCTTTCTACCACACCATGCCTATGCCTCACACCCTGCTCTGTGCATGCTAGGTACTCACAACAAGTCAAGCAAACAACTACGTAAAGACTTCTCAGGACTCATGCCCTCCATACTGGCGTTAAATAAGACCTGTAGAGACCGTCCTTCATGGAAACTGGTGGCCAGAAGGAGGCGCTGTGAATTTACGTGGCAGGCTAGGCCCAACGCTCACCTTTTTCAGCTTAGGAAATTGGAGGCTTTGGTTGGTGGTACTGGACTCCCGGCATCCACAGGGCTAGAGACAGTAATGCCAGCCAGGTTGGCCCTTGGGCAGTAGACGTTGCTTAGCACCTAGGAGATGGAATTTTATGAGCTTGCACAGGTAGCAAACGCTGCCATCGAGCCTATGTGTTCAAGTGAGAAGGCGAGGATCTGTACTTAGAGCTCCCTGCAGTAGTTGCCCCTGCTTCAACACCCCTGTGGCCAGCATCAAAATTCTGAAAAGTCAAAGTCTCTGTAAGGGCTTCCAGGGCAGTGGGCTGCTGTGCAAGCTCTTGGTCCTCGTCTGTCCTTGTTGGGAAAGATCGTTGAGAATGACTGTATTGCTCTTTCAGTCCTTACTCATATTGGTGTCTTTACATGCTCATAAGACCAGGAATGTATCATCACACCCAGGATGAAGCAACAGGAATGGGAACGATGATCCATGTTTGGCCACTTCCTTTATCAATGTTGCGGTCAGTTTTGTGAAATGAGCAATCTCTTTCTTTGAGGATATCAAACCCTCTGCAGTACAAGGTTGCCAAGTGTTCACATGGACCCTACTGTGTCTATCATATCCCACATTTCAATAATCTGTGCCAACTCTGGGTAATTCCGTTAAGGGTTTTTTCAGATTTGTTCATCCACTCAATCAGCCAATTCTTTGTTTCTTTAAACTTTGATTCAACCTCTAAAGTGAAGCTGTGTCAGGTCTGATCTTTCTTAGCTTTCTCAAAACTGCTTTGTGATTGGGTGGTTTTTTGGGTTGTTTTGTTTTCTTTCTTTTTTCACTGACCACATGATGCATCATTACAATGCTAGAGATAGGCTTTGGATTTCTTATATACAAATTTATATTCATACATATTTGTATAGAACTCTCGTGCCTGCTCTTTTTTTTTAAACTTCTAGGATATTGTGGTGGTTCTATTATCCACCTTTTGAGGCAATAGATATGGCACACACATTTTCATGCACAGATCTGAGTGATATAAATTTAGCATAATTATCCAGTGAAACACAGTAGTCTACTTCCAGCCTGGTGAACACTATATATTCCCTGGGCCACATGAGAGAGGAAAGTTTTAGCACAGTGAGAACAACATACTTTATAGATATTCTGGTAAGGAATGATATACTCTACCAGAAAATAAAACAACATTATATCCCTGGGCAAATAGTAAATCTTCAAAACAAACAAACAAAAAGCCTAAACAATCAAGAGACCTGCATGTCTTATCACTCTCCCTCCCTTTCTTTTAAACAGGAGATGGGGTGAATTGGCTCTGTCCACATTAAGGGTGGCCTCAAGAAAAGACATGCAACAGGTAAATGACAGAAGTAGGAAGAGCGTCTGTAGGTCAAGGTCACCTGATTTGTACATATCAGCTTACCTATGATAGTTGTATAAATGTAGTAAGTACTAATACTGCAGAGACAGAGGACAATGACTTGTGCTGACACATCCAAGGGCACCCATATGGAGGATGAAATCGAGGAGACAGGAATTACTATCTTAGTAACACATCTCTGGAAGTTTTGTCCTTGGAGGACTCTGACAACAAACAGAACCCTGGACAAATTAATGTTATTGATGTTATTGAGGGAACCTACCAGAAAGTAGATGTCAATCGCATTGTTATCGAGCCAACAGATAATAGAATATCTGCCCTCTGGTATCATAGGTCTCCACAGAATTCCTCCCTTCCTAACCTGTGCTCCCTTTCACCGAAATTCCTCTTTCCATCCAGTTTCTACCCATAGTACATGGGGACTATCAATATAAAGCAGAAGATGGCAAGAATATAATCTTTACGGTATCATCTACTAAAACCCAGCCCCAGGAGACACCCATAGCATCAAACAAGAACATCAGAAGGTAATGGAAGTCGGTAAGGAGACACATTAGTCACCTGTTTAGCAGGTTGTGTTTCTACCTCCACACCCTGAGTAGAACAGATACAATATCCAAGTAAGGGATAACCAACAATGGAAAATGGATCCCCAAGGAAACTGAGTAGGCATGGTCACCAACCATTTCCTCTTTCATTTCCAAAATCACTCTTGCCACTGACAGGCTGTACCCATTTATAGGACATGAACTTTAAACTATCTGAGCACAGATGGAACTTTCCTACTCAATCCTGCTTATGTGGATTCTGAAGAAGTTGAATGAGAAGCAGACAGCAGGAGACTATGGGTAGAAAGTGGATGGAAAGAGGAAAGGAATTTCGGTGAAAGAGAGCACAGGTTAGGAAGGGAGGAATTCTGTGGAGACCTATGATACCAGAGGGCAGCTTTATGCTAAGTCCTTCTGTGTCAATGTCACTAACATAGTCCTTTGTCTTCTTTCGAATGCTGATCATCTGGCCCAGGTCCAGGGTTCTTATTCCATTGGTCTGTGTTTACCCCAGTACAGCATAACAGCTGCAGGAAGGACCCAGGCCAGAAGAAGCAGTGTGCACAACCCGTTGTTACCTGTCAGATGCCTCCACCAGCCTGCACACAACCTCTGCACAACTGATCTACAGAATGTGAGTAATTAGCTCCCCACCCTTTGACATCATTGTTCCCAATGCACTAGTGCATGGACAGAGAAGCTGTACACATGACCATCCTATGAAGACACAACAAACCTCATTCTGCAGTCCAGGTAAGAAAATTTATTACATTTCCCATCTGCCTCATTATCTTCCCATGCCATGGTCCCTGTGGCACCTGTCTCAAACAGGTGGGACATGCAGTGACAGTATCTCCTAGCCACTAAACATCCAAGACAACTATGACAATGTAAGTAGAAGTCATGATGAGTGTGGAGTACCATGGTGTTTAGGGAGTATCTTCCTATGAGCTTCTAAGATTGGGAAATTCTTCTAAGCAAGTAATGAAAAATTTTCATGGCCTTCCTCATGAGGTCGTGGAAATGTTAGAAATGATAAGTCTGTGAAAACTGTTACCTCATTATATATTGTCATGGTAAACTAGCATTTGGTACCAGGATATTCAGACTGAGGATTCTGGAAGAAGGGAACCTGAGGCATATCTCTGGCCATCTTTTCTCAAGGTAAAAGTAACCTGAGACAATGTGAGGGAAATGTGTTCCTGAGAAACAAGATAACAGAATCTATTAGGGATACCATTCCATAGGCAAGACCAGATCCTTATAACAACTCTAAAGCACCAGACCTCCTCTGTGTTGAAATATTGGCTCAGCAAAGAACATAGTCATTTCTATGGCCCTTTGAGTCACCAAACCTACAGTTCAGATGTTAACACAAGTCACAATACATCCTTTTTAGCTAAAGTTCCTGGACCAACTGGATGCTCATCATCATAGAAATTTATAATAACCAATGGTCTTCCTCAGTTTGTAATTTTCCACAAGTTTGACAAATTCCACAATACAAAAAATATACTCATTCTCCAGATGGTTATGCCTCTTGTACAAAGTTTCAGCACAGGATTGACCACTACAAAGGTCCATGTACTCTCTGGTGTATAATATGCTCATGAGAGATATCATGAAATAAAAATCTAACCATCAAAACTTTCCTTCTTGTAGCAGAAATGAGAGCTCACTAAACTAAATACGTGTTCTGAAAACATGAGCAGATGAGCTGAGATCTACTGAACAAATAAAAGCCTTGAATTTCAATGTGACCTATATGTTATGCCTATGGGGATAGAAATAGAAGGATATAGACTCTTTTGTAGCCCAATGCAGAATGGTCTGGCCACATTTCTTACCTCCAGCTTAAAGGCAAGTGTCTCAGAAAACAAGGACAAAATAACATGTGAGACATTTTACTACTTGCACATGAGCCAACACATTCAAGTGCTCTAAACACACATATGAAGTTATAAACCTATACCTAGACAAATATACACAAGAGGTATGAAGAAGGGGGAATAGGGAAAACCATCAGTGAACATTTTATCTTTCACAATGATGGTTATACTGGCTGGTTCTGTGTGTCAACTTGAAACAAGCTGGAGTTATCACAGAGAAAGGAGCCTCCCTTGTGGAAATACCTCCATGAGACCTAGCTCTAAGGCATTTTCTCGTGGTGCCATCCCTGGGTTGGTAGTCCTGGGTTCTATAAGAAAGCAAACTGAGCAAGTTAAAGGAAGAAATCCAGTAAGCAGCATTCCTTCATGGCCTCTGCATCAGCTCCTGCCTCCAGGTTTCTGTCCTGTGTGAGTTCCTGTCCTGACTTCATTTGGTGATGAACAGCAATGTGGAAGTGTAAGCTGAATAAACTCCTTCCTTGTCAACCAGATTCCTGGTCATGATGTTTTGTGCAGGAAAAGAAGTCTTAACTAAGACAATGGTCTTTTCGTCCAGCAGCATTCAAGTAAAAGGTTCATGCAAAGCTGTATTTAACTTGATGTTTGTCTCATTAGGTGTGTCTTCTGCAGAGTATGCATTGGCTACCAACTGTATCTGTTCTTAAAGGTTGCTGGGTCAAGCTTCTCAGATGACACTTATCTTAGGCACTTGTTCGCAAATACAGCAGAATATCTTTACTTGTGTCAAGGGTAGGCATTCTCTCATAGCATATGTTTCAAGATAGGCCAGTCATTAGTTAGCCTTTTCCTCAATTTCTACTCCATCTTTACTGCTGGACCTCTTATAAGATGGGCATTTGGTGAGTTGAAGGTTTTACGGCTGGGGTTGTGTCTCATTCCCTTCACTGGAAGTCTTTTTTGGTAACTGGATAGAAACATTTTGGGTTCATATCTACCATTGCTAGGAGTCTTAGGGTCCCCTTCATTGATTTCTGGAAGTTTCCATTGCACTAGGTTTCTAGCTTGTAGAGATACATGGTACCACTACAAATTCCAGTTCTCCCTGGTACTCTCTCCCTCCCTCCTCACCTCAGTAGATTACTCCTGCTCTCATCTTCACCTCTCCCTCACCCAATTCCTTCTTTCTGTCTACCCCTGTTGTCTATGCTATTTCCTTTATACAGTGTTACTCACTTGTCCCCACTTGGACCCTCTTTTCTATTGAGCGTTTTGGCTCTGTAGATTATAGCACGTGTCTTGTACTTCAAGGTTAGTACACATTTATAAGTGACTACATAGTATGTTTGTCCTTTTGAGTCTGGATTACTTCACTCAGAATGTTATTTTCTCTAGTTCCATCAATTTGCCTGCAAATTTCAGGATGACTTAATGTTTATTAGCTGAGTAGTATTTCACAGTGTAAATGTGCCACAAAACACATTATCCATTGTTTGGCTGAGGGAAATCTAGGTTGTTTCCATTTTTTTGTTATTCTGAATAAAGATGCTATGAACATAATTGAGCAAATAGCCTTGTTACAGCAACTTTTAGGTATATGCCCAAGAATGTTATAGCTTGGTCTTAAGGTAGAACTATTCCCAATTTTCTGAAAAACCACCAGAATAAAGTGGTTGTACAAATTTCCACTCCCTTCAACAATGGAGGAGTGTTTTCAATGTTCCAATATGAGCTGCCAATTGATGAACATTTTATCTTTCACAATGATGGTTGTACTGGTTGGTTCTGTGTGTTAACTTGAAGCAAGCTGGAGTTATCACAGAGAAAGGAGCCTCCCTTGTGGAAATGCCTTCATGAGATCCAACTGTAAGGCTTTTGCTCTTAGCCATTCTGACGGAATCTCAGAGGCATTTTGATCTGCATTTCCTGATGACTGTGGATGTTGCACATTTTTAAGTGCTTCTGGACCATTGAGTTTCCTCTGTTGAGAATTTTCGGTTTACATCTGTACCCCATTTTTAATTGGGCTATTTGGTTTATTGATGTCGAATTTCTTAAGCTCTTTATAAAGTTTAGATATCAGCCTTCTCTCAGATGTAGGGTTTGTAATGATCTTTTCCTATTGAATAGGGTGACATTTTTCCCTTTTTACAACATCCTTTGCCTTACAGAAGGTTTTCTGTTTCATGAAATCTATTTATTAATTGTTGATCTTAATGCTTGAGTCATTGGTATTCTGTCCAGGGTGTTGTCACCCTTACCAATGAGTTCAAGGTTATTCCCCACTTTCTCTTCCATGAGATTTACTGTATTTCACTTATGTTGAGGTCTCTGACCCACCTGGACTGGAGATCTGTGCAGGGAAATAGATATGTTTCTATTGGTATTCTTCTACATGAAGACATCCACTTAGACCAAAGCACCCCTTTTAGGGATGCTTTTTTCTCCACTGTATAGTTTTGGCTTCTTTTCAAAAATCAAGTGTCCTGACTATGGGTGTGTTTCTGGGTCTTTTATTCAATTCCATTGATGAACCTGGTTTTATGTCAATACCATGTGGTTTTTAGTACTATTTGTATTTTGTACTATTTTAGTACAGTTTGATATCAGGAATGGTGATATCTCAAAAAGTTTTCTCATTTAAAGGATTGCTTTAGGTATGCTGGGATTTGTTTTACCTTGTTTTGTTTTTCTATATGAATTTGAGTATTGTTTTCTCAAGGTCTTCTAAAGAAAAACCTTCATTACTACTGTCCTATAGGATCCTTGTCTGATTTCTCATAAGAATTCCTAGATCTCTTAAGACAGAGATTGGTGGTTGAAGTGTTATTGAGAAACTCTTGTCATTCCAGAGTACTAAACACAATATGTTCTATTTCTATGTCCATGGAACATGGAGCCATCCCATCCTTTCCCTCTGGAAAAAAAATATATTGCTTTGCATCATTACTAAACTGCAAATAATAAATTTATGTTATTGGAAATAAGTGAAAACCAACCTATCACAAGATGGAAGGTAGAAGGAGGACTTCTTTTTCTATCCAAAACTTTGCTTCTGTCATCTATATGTTTAATGCAAGGGCTGTACTCAGTATGTGTCTTACATTCTATTTATTCCGTTTAGGTTTTCCTAAAGCACTGAACCTAATCTTTATCTCCGCTGTCCATGTAGAGAAAACTATCCAAATTGTAGGAAGATCATAAAAGTATCATCTAGGAGAAGATTTCCTACAATCTTTCACTTTGTCCTCCATTGTATGTCTTGAGGATAGTCAGATAGGGAAGTCCTGTCACTCCTTACGGTTTCAACTTGGTTTAGTCCCTGCCATTGAAATGGCCTCATCCACTGCCATCTGTCTGTATTTCCTCTTGTAGAACCTGATATTCATGTATCTTCTTAGTCCTTCATCTGGACCTCCTCTTTTCCCCTTGCCTCTGCAGTTGGTCTCAAATCTGTAGCTCTGATCTCACACACAAGCTGCTTTGCCAACTCCTCTGCATCGTCACTTCGATTCTTCTCTCATCCCTGTAGACTGCGTCCATTTCTACTCACTACTTCTGAAGCAGACGTCTACTTTGGCCTCTGAAGCCTTTAGTATCAGTGTGTAACCTGTGGGTAGCTAGCAATCAAGTAATCAGAGAGAAAGGAAAGTAGGAAAAAAGGAGAGAGAAGGGGTTACAGAGACAGAGAGGGAGAGAGAGAGACAGAGCAGAAGGAAGGAAGGAAGGAAGGAAGGAAGGAAGGAAGGAAGGAAGGAAGGAAGGAAAGGAGAGAGGTTGGGAGTGAGGAAGACAGGTGGGGAGGAAGGAAGAAATATTGAAAGATAGAGAGACTATTAACCTTGTAAGATATGATTATCACTAGTATTCTTAATCAGCCGAAGTTGTCACAGAAAGTGTGAGTGTCTGACAAATTCCTGCCTTTGAAACTTCCAGATCTTATGGATTTGTTACTCAGTAAATTCTGACATTGTGGAAAGACACAATGTCCCTTTGTGTACTTAGGTAATATCCTTCCTTTTGGATGGTAGAACTGCCTATGAGCACCTTGCACTCAGCTTAGCTAGCCTTGAGAGAGAGCTGTCCACTACTACCCTTTATGTTTATGTGTTCAAAGAGACTCCCAGTTGCTCTCGGTGGCAGTACAACTAGAGCTGAATATTTTACTTTTTGTTACTGCTTATGGCAAATGCTTCTAAGTATACCTTTGAAAAATTGTCTACAAGAAATTCCGGTCCTTGAGGGAATTCTTTGGGTAGGCTCTAGCACATTCCCTTTAGTGTTGTGTAAACTATGTGAAATTGTTGAAACACTGATGCAGCTTTTCTGCTGAAGAGAAAGCTACCACTCTTCCTTCAAAGGAAAGTGGGACAGTTCTCTAATAAACAGAAATGAAAAGAAGTTATGAAAAGTTGCTAAGTCCTGTGGGGAAAGTAAAATATGATCTATATCATGCTGGACATCCTGAGCTCAGACAGCATTGGGAGCTGCAGATAGAACAGCTGTGTTAGATAACAGAGCCTCTGTCTCTCCCTGCCTCAGAATTCAGCACAAGCCATGCTGCCTACACCTGTCTCTGAGACACAGAATTGATAAGAAGCCAGGCCTGCTGTGGTTTTGTATCCCTTCCATTCCCCTGGCGGCAGCAGAATAAACTCATGAGCCAACCTAGTGTCCCTCCCTTTGTGTGTGGGGGCCAGTTTTCTTCCTGTGGAGCACCATTGGTGTGAAATCCAGAAACTCCCTTGGTGGTAGGAATTGATAGTCCTTCTGACTTTATATATTCCAGCAAAAGAGAGGAAAGATCATATGAACAATTTCACAGAGTTTACAAACACCAAAAGTACAAGTTAGAGAGCTCAACCCAGACAACAGACATGGCAGGCTTTCAAGGACTGATTAAGAACCTGCTTTGGCTCTGGCTGCAATGATTGGGCTTCAGAAGCTGGTCTGGATGTTCAGAATGCTGATTCTAGGAAGTATGAACTCCACCTTTTTTCCTGCCCCCTCCAGCCCTGGTGCAGGTAGTAGCAAGAATCACCTATCATGCTGATGAGGAGAAAACTGGAATACGGTTTGATAAAGACAATGGGCTAATCAGACATAAAATAGAGTCCCTCACAATTACTTTGGTGGTCAGGATGGGGCTGAATCTGGCAGGAACAGGGACCAACTAGTCCTACACAGTCTCAGCTTTGCCAACTTAAAAACAGCCATAGATGAGAACATGAGAAATTTGGAAAGAGAAATAGCCCACTTAGAAAGAACGATGAACTCTAAGTCAGAAGTTGTGTTACAAAATAGGAGAAGGTTAGACTTTTTATTCTTACAGCAAGAAGAATCATATGCTGCTATGAAAGAGAAATGCTATTTTCATGTGAATCATTTTGGGGTTATCTGGGACTTACTGGCCAGAGTAAGGGAAAATTTAAACAAAAGAAAGAGGGATATGCATTCCATGGATGGTTCTAATGATGGTTTAATAGTCCCCCCTCATTGACCACCCTGATTTCTACCCTGCTCATCCTCTTATTATTACTAGGGTTGCTATTAATGTTTGCACCCTGCATATTAAACAGAGTAATATGATTTATAAAAGATAGAGTAGGAGCAATAGAACTCATGGTACTTAGATCCCATTTTATAGAACTAACACCTGAAGGACAGGAGGAATAGCTTGAAAATATCCCCTTGACCCTGTTGGGAGCCCCATGTTTAGGCTCTCTAAGGACACAGAAAAAAAGGGAGATTTACAAAACCCAACCAAACCTCTTTTTTTAAGAAACTCATTTTGTGCCAGACCTAGTGTCCCTCGATTTCCAAAAATAAAATCACAGAGTCCTCCTAAGCAAACATTCTATTGCCCCCCTCCCCCTTTAGCGACAGTCATACTACAATAGTAGGAACAAGGTATGTGGAGATAACCTGAGACATCTTGCAGAGAATAGATAATCTGACCATCATTTTTGTCAGGTGGTTCTGCTCTCATGCTTGGTTCCTAGAGATTATTCCAGAAATGCATTTTTTTTTAAAAAATACTAATTTCTGACTAACACAGAAATTCCTCAAGTTTGCTGTAACTACAATAAAAAAAACTGGACAGCTAAACTTCAGTTCTTACTTTGACCCACTGCGATGGTGAGAGTCTGAGAGACCTTGCTTGGGAACTCTTAATAAAGACCCTGAGGGGTTGGGGATTTAGCTCAGTGGTAGAGTGCTAGTAAGTGCAAGGCCCTGAGTTCAGTCTCCAGCTCCGAAAAAAAAGAAAAAAAAAAAGACCCTGAGGTGTTTTACATTGGAATTGGCTCCTCGGTGGTCTTTGAGGACCTGCAACTTAGATATAACAGAACCACTAACATTAACAGTACCTGCATGCCCATATTGCTGTGAAGTCACATTCCCACCAAAAATGGAAAAAGGCCTCTTTGGAGGATCAACAGAAAGTGATAGGAGCACCAAGGTACCCACCCTGTTTTTCCTTACAAACTGCCAGCATTCACAGCAGATAGGAAGCCAGGACCACTCTAATGTAAATGAAAAGGAGGGTCTCAAACTACCTTGGCCTAATCTCTGGGTACAGTGACTCTTCACATCAATGATGGATGACAGGCTATTGCCTTTGGAGATTTCTCTACTATCAAGAGTTACAGCATGCTGAATAATCACTCCTTGGTTTCAAGGCTATGAGCAGAGTTATTTCTGGCAGTATGATCCAGGACATTAGTCTACTTGGTGCTGCTTCATTACCACCATCCTCCCACACTACCCTATTTCTAAAATCCCTGCCGTAAGGGTTCTGGATAGGCATAACCCATCCTTCCACTGTGAGGTACTGCTTGGGCCTCCCAATACCACATTACTACACACTATTTTCTTTGGGCCACTTCATCAGTAAAGAAAATGTCTCTAATAACAAAGGTACATGATTTCTGAAGGGTTCCAAGAATATGATCTAGACTTTTGTTTTTTGTCATTGTTTTTGATAGCTGAGTAATGTTCCATTGTGTAGATGTACCACATTTTCTGTATCCATTCCTCTGTTGAAGGGCATCTGGGTTCTTTCCAGCTTCTGGCTATTATAAATAAGGCTGCTATGAACATAGTGGAGCACGTGTCTTTCTTATATGTTGGGGCATCTTTTGGGTATATGCCCAAGAGAGGTATAGCTGGATCCTCAGGTAGTATAATATCTAAATTTCAGGGGAATCACCAGACTGATTTGAAGAGTGGTTGTACCAGTTTGCAATCCCACCAACAATAGAGGAGTGTTCCTCTTTCTCCATATCTTTGCTGGCATCTGTTGAAACCTGAGTTTTTGATCTTAGCCATTCTGACTGGTATGAGGTGGAATATCAGGGTTGTTTTGATTTGCATTTCCCTGATAACTAAGGATGTTGAGCATTTATTTAGGTGCTTCTCAGTCAGTCGATATTTCTCAGCTGAGAAGTCTTTGTTAACCTCTGTACCCTATGTTTTGATAGGGTTATTTGATTCTCTGGAGTCTAACTTCTTGTGTTTTTTGTATATTTTGGATATTAGTCCTCTATCAGATGTAGGATTGGTAAAGATCTTTCCCCAATTTATTGGTTGCCATTTTGTCCTAATAACAGTGTCCTTTGACTTACACAAACTTTGCAGTTTTGTGAGGTCCCATTTGTTGATTCTTGATCTTACAGCACAAGCCATTTGTATTTGTTCAGGAAATTTTCCCCAGTGCCCATGTGATCAAGACCCTTCCCCATCTTTTCTATTTGTTTGAGTGTATCTGGTTAGATGTGGAGGTCCTTGGTCCAATTGGATTTACGCTTTGTACAGGGCAGTAAGAATGGATCTATTTGCATTCTTCTGCACGTTGATCTCCAGTTGAACCAGCACCATTTGATGAAAATGCTATCTTTTTTCGATTGGATGGTTTTGGCTCCTTTGTCAAAGATCAAGTGACCATAAGTGTGTGGGTTCAATTCTGGGTTCAATTTTTTTATCACTATTGCTCTGTAATACTGACTGAGGTCAGAGATTGTGATTCCCCCAGAAGTTCATTTATTGTTGAGGATAGTTTTCACTATCCTGGGTTGTTCATTATTCCAAATTAATTTGCCAATTGCTCTTTCTAACTCTGAAAAATTGAGTTGGAATTTTGATGGGGATTGCATTTAATCTGTAGATTACTTTTGATAAAACGGCCATTTTTACTAT
This sequence comes from Rattus norvegicus, assembly GCF_021556685.1. Lineage (NCBI taxonomy): Eukaryota > Metazoa > Chordata > Mammalia > Rodentia > Muridae > Rattus > Rattus norvegicus. The sequence goes on along the minus strand of NC_141535.1, from coordinate 104,323,887 downwards.
ATTAATCCTGCCAATCCATGAGAATAGGAGGTCTTTCTATCTTCTGAGATCTTTTTCAATTGCTTTCTCCAGAGACTTGAAGTTCTTGTCATACAGATCTTTCACTTGCTTGGTTAGAGTCACACTGAGGTATTTTATGTTATTTGGGACTATTGTAAAGGTTGTCATTTCCCTAATTTTTTCTCAGCCTGTTTATCCTTTGAGTAGAGGCTACTGATTTCCTTGAGTAAATTTTATACCCAGCCACTTTGTTGAAGATGTTTATCAGGCTTAGTAGTTCTCTGGTGGAACTTTTGTAGTCACTTAAGTATACTACCATAGCATCTGCAAATAGTGATATTTTGACTTCTTCATTTTCAATTTGTATTCCTTTGACCTGCTATTGTTGGCTGGTTGCTCTGGCTATGACTTCAAGTACTATATTGAATAAGTAAGGAGAGAATGGGCAGCCTTGTCACTGATTGTAGTGAGATTGCTTCAAGTTTTCTCCATTTAGTTTGATGTTGGCTACTGGGTTGCTGAATATTTCTTTTACTATGTTTATTTATGGGCCTTGAATTCTTAATCTTTCCAAGACTTTTAACATGAAGGGGTATTGAATTTTGTCAAATGCTTTCTCAGCATATAATGCATGAGCATGTTTTTTTTTCTTTGAGATTTTTATCTAGTGGGTTACATTGATGTATTTCTTTATATTGAACCATGCAGGCATCCCTGGGATGAAACTTACTTGATCATGATGGATAAGCATCTTGATGTGTTCTTTGATTCAATTTGTGAGAATTTTATTGAGTATTTTTGCATTGATAATCATAAGGGGAATTGGTCTGAAATTCTCTTTCTTTGATGGATTTTTGTGTGGCTTAGTTATACCTGTAATTGTGGCTTCATAGAAGGAATTGGGTAGTGCTCCATCTGTTTTTTTTTTTGTTGTTTTTGTTTTTTTTTGTTTTTGTTTTTGTTTTTTTTTTTTTTTTTTTTTTTGTGAAATAGTTTGGACAGTATTGCTATGAGGTCTTCTATGAAAGCCTGACAGAATTCTGCACTAAACCTATCTGTATCTGGGTTCTTTTTGTTTGGGAGACTTTTTAATAACTGTTTCTCTTTCTTTAGCAGTTATGGGACAGTTCAGATGGTTTCTCTGATCATGATTTAACTTTGTTACCTGGTATTTGTCTAGAAAATTGTCCGTTTCCTTCAGATTTTCCAGTTTTGTTGAATATAGACTTTTGTAGTAGGATATTATGATTTTTTGAATTTCCTCAGATTTTGCTGTGGTGTCTCCCTTTTCATTTCTGATTTTTAAAATTTTTGATCCACTCTCTGTGCCCTCTAGTTAGGCTGGTTAAGTGTTTGTCTATCTTGTTGATTTTCTCAAAGAAGCAGATTCTGTCTTTTTGTTTGTTTGTTTGTTTTGTTTTGTTTTTTTTCTTTTTTGATTCTATGTATAGTCCTTTTTATTTCTATTTGGTTGATTTCAGCCCTCAGTTTGATTATTGCCTGCCATCTACTCCTCTTGGGTGTATTTTTGCTTCTTTTTGTTCTAGAGCTTTTAGGTATGCTATAAAGTTGCTAATGTATGCTCTCTCCTATTTCTTTTTGGAGGAACCCAGAGCTATGAGTTTTCCTCTTAGCACTGCTTTTATTGTGTCCCATAACGTTGAGTATGTTTTGTCTTCATTTCATTAAATTCTAAAAAGACTTTAATTTCTTTATTTCTTCCTTGACCAAGTTATTGAATAGAGCATTGTTAAACTTCATGTATATGTGGACTTTCTGTAATTTTTTGTTGTTATTGAAGACCAGTGTTAGTTCTTGGTGATCTGATGGGATGCATGGGATTATTTCACTCTTCTTGTATCTGGTGAGGCCTGTTTTGTGACTGATTATATGGTAAATTTTTGAGAAGGTAGCATGAGGTACCAAGAAGAAGGTATATTCTTATGTTTTAGTAGGAAATGTTCTATACATATCTCTTAAATCTATTTGGTTCATAACTTCTGTTAGTTTCTCTATGTCTCTGTTTAATTTCTGTTTCCATATGTCCATCGATGAGAGTAGCGTGTTGAAATCTCTTACTATTATTGTTCGAGGTACAATGTGTGCTTTAAATCTTAGTAAGGTTTTCTTTATGAATGTAGGTGCCCTTGAATTTGGAGCATAGACATTTAGGATTGAGAGTTCCAAGAAGGATGACCAAAATGTGAATGCTTCACTCCTTCTTTAAAAGGGGAACAAGAATACCCTTGGCAGGGAATAGGGTGGGAAAGTTTAGAACAGAGGCAGAAGGAACACCCATTCAGAGCCTGCCCCACATGTGGCCCATACATATACAGCCACCAAACTAGATAAGATGGTTGAAGCAAAGAAGTGCAGGCCAACAGGAACCGGATGTAGATCTCTCATGAGAGACACACCAGAATACAGCAAATACATAGGGAGATGCCAGCAGCAAACCACTGAACTGAGAATGGGACCCCTGTTGAAGGAATCAGAGAAAGGACTGAAAGAGCTTGAAAGGGCTCAAGACCCCATATGAACAACAATGCCAAGCAACCAGAGCTTCCAGGGACTAAGCCACTACCCAAAGACTATACATGGACTGACCCTGGACTCTGACCCCATAGGTAGCAATGAATAGCCTAGTAAGAGCACCAGTGGAAGGGGAAGCCCTTGATCCTGCCAAGACTGAACACCCAGTGAACATGATTGTTGGGGGGAGGGTGGTAATGGGGGAAGGATGGGGAGGGGAAGCCCATTTAGAAGAAGGGGGAGGGGCTAGGGAGATGTTGGCCTGGAAACTGAGAAGGGGAATAACAATCGAAATGTAAATAAGAAATACTCAAGTTAATTAAAATAAGAAAAAAGGATTGATAGTTCATCTTGGTGGATTTTTCTTTTACAGAATATGAAGTGTCCTTATATTTTTTTTATAACTTTTGGTTGAAAGTCAATTTTATTCAATATTAGAATAACTACTCCCTCTCATTTCTTCAGATCATTTCTGAGGTGGTGTCTGTCTTTGTCTCTGAGGTGTGTTTCCTGTATGTAGCAGACTGCTGGGTCCTCTTTATGCAACCAGTCTGTTAATCTATGTTTTTTAGTGTGGAATTGAGTCCATTGATGTTAAGAAATATTAAAGAATAGTGATTGTTGCTTCCTGTTATTTTGTTTTTAGAGGTAGAATTAAGTTTGTGTTTCTTTCTCCTTTTGGTTTTGTTGCAAGATTTCTTTCTTGCTTTTTCTAGGGTGAGGTTTCCCTCCTTGTGTTGGAATTTTCCATCTATTATCCTTTGTAAGGCTGGATTTGTGGAAAGATATTTTGTAAATTTGGTTTTGTCATGGAATATCTTGGTTTCTTCACCTATGTTAATTGAGAGTTTTGCTGGATATAGGAGCCTGGGTTGGCATTTGTGTTCTCTGAGGGTCTGTATGACATCTTCCCAGGATCTACTGGCTTTCATAGTCTCTGGAGTGAAGTATGGTGTTTTTCTGATTGGTCTGCCTTTATATGTTTCTTGACCTTTTTCCATTACTGCTTTTAATATTCTTTGTTTTGTGAGTTTGGTGTTTTGACTATTATGTGCCTGGACAAATATCTTTTCTGGTCCAATCTACTTGGAGTTCTGTGGGCTTCTTGTATGTTTTTGGGCATCTCTTTAGCTTAGGGAAGTTTTCTTTTATAATTGTTTTGAAGATATTTACTGGCCTTTTAAGTTGGGAGACTTCAATCTCTTCTATACCTATTATCCTTAGCTTTGATCTTCTCATTATGTCTGGGATTTCCTGGATTTTTTGGGCCAGACGCTTTTTGTGTTTTATATTATCTTTGATGCTTGTTTTGATATTTTCGATGGTATCTTCTGTCCCTGAGATTCTCTCTTCTATCTCTTATATTCTGTTGGTGATGCTTTACCTATGACTCTTGATCTCTTCCCTAAGTTTTCTATATCCAGGGTTATCTCCCTTTGTGCTTTCTTTATTGTTTCTATTTCTTCTTTTAACTCCTGGATGTTTTTTTTTTCATTTCTTTTATCTGTTTTGTTTTCTCCTGTAATTCTCTAAGGGATTCTTTAAGGTAATTTTGTGTTTCCTCTTTAACAGCTTCTCCTTGTTTACTTTTGTTGTCCTGTATTTTTTTAAATGAGTTATTTTTGTCCTTCTTAAAGTCCTCCATCATCATCAGAAGATGTGATTTTAAATCCAAATCTTGCTTTTCTGGTGGGTTTTGATATCTAGTGTTTCTTTAGTGGGAGAACCGGGCTCTGATGATGCCAAGTAGTCTTGGTTTCTGTTGCTTAGGTTCTTGTGCTTGCCTCTTGCCATCAGGTTGTCTCTAGTGTTAGCTTTTCTTGCTGTCTCCGACAGTGGCTTGACCCTCCTGTAGGTCTGTGTGTCAGCACTCCTGTAGAACTGTTTTCTTTCAGCCACATCTGGGAACAGAGAGCTGCTTCTGGGTTTGTGTGATCTGAAGCCTCCAGGTGGGTTGCTTGGCACAGCAGACTTGGTCTTACCTCTGCTCTTAGTTGTAAAGGTGCTCCTGGTGACTGGCTTTCAGCTCTCAGGGTAGGCAGAATCCTGAACTGTCCTGCCCCTGACTGCTCCTTGGTTCATGTGCACAGAGGGCACAGACACCACTAGCTGATTTTCTCTTGGGTCAGGAATGTGGGCAGAAAGTAGTCATCTCCTCTGAGTTTTCTGGAGTGTCAACACTTCTGAGGATTCTGCTCTCTCACCCACAGGATTTGGGAGCAGGAAGCTGAGGGACCAGTTCAGTTGAGTTCAGAGCTCAGGCAGAAATCAGCGGGTTTTTACCACTGAAAGCTCCTATGTTCCTGTATCCAGAGGCACTATGCAGTTTCCTCTTGGTCCATGAATATGAGTAGAAGTGAGTAGAGGTGGCAGTCTCCCCTGAGGTCTCAGGATTGTCCACACTTCTGGGAGTTCAGCTCTCTCCCCCATGGGATTTTGGTGCAGGGAGCTGTGGGATTAGTTCAGTTCAGTTCAGGGCGCAGACAGAAACCAGCAGGTTCCCGCCTCTGGCTCTTCCTATATTCCTGTATCCAGAAGCACTGTGCAGTTTCCTCTTGGTCCATGAATATGAGTAGAAGAGAGGAGAGGTGGCAGTCTCCCCTGAGGTCTCCAGATTGTCCACATTTCTGGGAGTTCAGCTCTCTCCCCCATGGGATTTTGGTACATGGCACTGTGGGACTAGTTCAGTTCAGTTCCAGGCATATCCAGCTGTTCCATATTTCTTGAAGTGAGTTATTTTTGTCCTTCTTAAAGTCCTCCATCATTCAGCAATTTTCTTTGGGTCAGGAATTTTAAATCCAAATCTTGCTTTTCTGGTGGGTTTTGATAGCCAGTGTTTGCTTTGGTGGGAAAACTGGGCTCTGATGATGCCAAGTAGTCTTGGTTTCTGTTGCTTAGGTTCCTGTGCTTGCCTCTCGCCATCAGGTTGTCTCTGATGTTAGCTTTCCTTGCTGTCTCTGACAGTGGCTTGACGAGTAGGCCTGTGTGTCAGCACTCCTTTAGAGCAGTTTTCTTTCAGCCGGATCTGGGAAGAGAGAGCTGCTCCTGCGTTTGTGTGACCTGCTTGTGCAGGTTGCTTGGTACAGAAGAGCTGGTCTTACTACTGCTCTCAGATGTGTAGGTGCTCCTGGTGACTGGCTTTCAGCTCTCAGGGTAGACAGAAACCCGAAGGGTCCTGCCCCTGATTGCTCCTAGTTCCCGGAGCCCAAAAGGCACAGATGACACTAGGCAGTTTTCTCTGGGTCAGGAATGTGGGCAGAAAGTAGTTGTCCCCTCTGAATTCTCAGAATTGTCCACACTTCTGAGTGTCCAGCTCTCTCCCCAATGGGATTTGGGTGCAGGTATCTGTGGGACCAATTCAGTTCAGTTCTGGGTGCAGGCAGAGATCACCAGGTTCATGCTTCTGACTGTTCCTATATTCCTATATCCGGAGGCACTATGCAGGTTCCTCTTGGGCCAGAAATGTGAGCAGAAGTGGTGATCTTCCCTGAGGTCTCAGGATTGTCTGCACTTCTGGGAGTTCAGCTCTCTCCACCATGGGGTTTGGGTTCAGGGAGCTGTGGTACTGGTTTAGTTCAGTTCTGGGCATAGCCAAAATCCAGAACTGTCCTGTCCCAGAAAACTTCTGGCTTTCTGTGTCATGAGGCCACTAGGTGGGTCGCTTGGAGCAGAAAAGTAGGCCTTACCTCTGCTTTCAGGTGTGTAGGTACTCCTGGGGACTGGCTTTCAGCTCTTGGTGCAGGCAGAAACCTGAAGGCTCCTGCCCCTGATTGCTCCTAGTCCCTGTCCCCAGAGAGCACAGATGCCACTAGGCAGTTTCCTCTTTCAGGAATGTGGGCAGAAAATAGTTGTCTCCTCTTAGTTCTCTGGAGTGTCCACATTTCTGAGGGTCCAGCTCTCTCCCCTAGAGGATTTAGGTGCCTTAAAACATCTTCTTAACTGTCTGTAGAATCTTTTTTTCTGAGAAGAAGCGGATAAAATCTTTAATTATTCACCATTATTAATAGAGAAGTTTTTATAACTGTGGTCATCTATGGCTTATTTCAAAGCAGATGATTAATCAACAGTGTTTCCTAAATCTGAAGATGTCTTTATATCATTAGATTTCTTTTGACTATCTTCTAAAATATATCGCAGTTGTTCCCAAATATTTGAAGATAGTTTTCAATAATGATTTTTACAATAGCAGTATATAACATCACAAAGCAAAAACAAGATCCTCTGTCATTTCACATATTTAACAAATTTGAAATCAAGTAAAAAATTGAAATCTAAAAATATGAGGAAAATAGCAGTTACTTCAAATACATATGAGTCCATGAAATGAAGTCTCTGTTTGAATTGGAGACTCTAAGTTCTTTGCATCTCATTAAAACTTGTTAAAATTTCATACAAATTACAAAGAGTAAAGGCACTACTAAAATAAAGCAATATTTTAGAACTGATGTGTTGCCAAGAAGAACTGTGAGTGAGTCAAATTAGTGATTTTAAAGGTATCTTGACTATGCTTTGTTGGTTTTGGGAGTGCTGTAGGGAGGAGGTGGAGTTTCATTGTGGTGTTTTGAATGGAATGCCCCTCTAAATCTAGGTATCTCAATAGTCATACCTTATTTGTGACACCACTTGAGTGGTAAAGTGGCTTGGCCTTCCTGGAGGAAGTATGTCATAGGTTAGAATTTAGGGTTACAAAAGCTAGGAGCTATTTGCAGTATACTCTTTCCTTCACATTTGCTGCCCAAGATAAGCATTATTAGTTCTCAGCTTCCTGTTTGGTTATCTCTCCTTCTTGAAGCCATGTTCCTCTGTCATGATTTGAAGGACTGTAATCCCTCTACATCTCTTAGTGCCAAATAGATAATTACTTCTATTAGTTGCCTTCCTCATGGTATTTTATGAAAGTAATAAAAGAAGTCACTAAGAGGAGAAGTTGGTGAGAAGAGGGAAGCTTTATTGAGAAAATGACTCCACCAGATTGGCCTATGGTTTAGGGAAGTCTACAGGATATTTTCTTGATTAACAATGGAATGTTTAGGGCCCAAATCTCTGGGATGGGGCCACTCTTGAGCTACTGGTCAGGATGACACAGATATGAGCTACAAGGCATTAAGCAGAACACCTTCATGGTTTGCTTCAGTTCTTGCCTTTATTTCCTATCTGGTTCAATTTGGAGCCTAACATTTCTCAGTAATTAACTGGTAACTAGAAGTATATCATGAAGTGTATTCTGTCTTCCATAAGTTGGTTTTCATCAGAGTTTTATCACATTAGTAGTAGCAACTTAAGACACTTCCTAAATTGAACAGCAGAATTAATAATTCTTTCTTCTGAAATGGTGGGTTAGGTTAAATCATCTTTACTTATTACTTGTGTTTCTTCCCAGGATTCACCTAATTTTATGTTTCACTAGTGTTGCACAAGATGGGATAGACACAAATCAGGGGAAATTGCACTCAGGTGATCCTCTTACTTTATTTGTAAATGGTTCAGAATAGTTTTGCTTATTTGTTTTCATACTTGACCATAAAAAGGAATGCATTTAATAGAACTGTCCATAAAATGAGAATCATTAATAATTATTAAGAGTAGGAAAATATATTTTATTTCTGTATTTGGACTGAACATGAAGCTTGATATAAGCTTCAATTTAGGTTGTCAGTAGTTTGGTAGTTCAAGAAAAATGTGTCACTAGCCCAAGCCAAGTATAGTTCTGGGTGAGAGAGCTATTCAAGTTGTGCCCCAAGCTATCTTACTCCATTTTGAGTCACATCACCGTGACTTCCTTCATGTAAACCATATCCCTGGAAACTACTATTTAAATTATACCTATGTGTTCTTTCTTATTTGTTTTCTTTTATTGTCTGATTTTTCTTTTTAAAAATGTATGTTTTTTATTGATTTTCTTTGAATTTTTCATCAAGCAACCCAGTAACATTCATTTCCCAATCTTTCCATATCTGCTCTTTCCCCTTATAACTCCTCCCTCCCACAAATAAAAAAATTACAAGTTAAAGTTTTAAATTCAAATTCAAAGTAAAATTGAAAACAAAAATTAAAAACCCTTAAAAGTTGTACCTTTTAAGATGTGATGTACTATGGTGTGTCACATTGTCTATATCCTTTTGCCCAAAGAGCTTTACTTGCAAATGTCCATTTAAATGAGTCAAGGCCCCTGGATTTTGTTATATCATCAATACTGGAACCTGCAAGAGACTCCTCTCCTCTTATACCCTGGATATCCTGATGTTGCCCTTAGTCATGGAGGTCCTTCAGCTTTGAATCTGTAGGACCAGCTCCTTCCATGCTTCAGCAGTTGCATGTAGGTCCCCTACGTACATGTAGCATATGTGCAGCTTGATCCTCATGTGGGTCTCCTAACAATTGGTGAGAGGGCTTTCTATGATTCTGTTGTCTTTCTCTGTATTCTTTTCTTCTAGCTTGCAGCCTTATCTGTCTTCAGTATGTGAATGTGCACTTTTTCCTGTTGTGAATTGATATATGAATGAGGGAGAGTTCATATCCATGAGTTGGGGGTATCTACACTTCTCTGAAGAGAAGAAGAAATAAATTAGAGTAAATGTTTTGTAGACCAGCTCATATTATAATCATAATTCAAAAGAAGTAAGACTATACAGCTAAAATGCTACCTAAAATATTTTCTGCAATCACTTTTCTGTGTAGAATCATGGGAAATATTTTAAAATAGTGTGTGAATTTCTGTGTGACTGGTACCTATAAAACCAAGAGGAAGGTAACAGGATCCCTGAAACTGGAATGTTGATGGTGGCATGCTATCTATGTTAAACTGAACCATCATCTTTCTAGCAAACGTGGGGACATATTTAGTATCTAACTTAGTATAAGTCCATGTAACACTCTTGTGACATTCTAGAACCATGTTGACCTGAAAGCACATAAATGGATGTAGGCAATGCAATTATAAAATATAGTGTTATAGGTAAGGCAAAAATTCTGAGGTGCTGGCTAGGAATGGGAGCTCAAAGCTCCTCTGTCACCTATGAAATCATTCTATGGGGTATAGTACAGGAAAAGATATACCTGACCTAGATTTTGCTAGGTAGCTATATTTAAGAAAGATAAATTCAGTAATATCTTCATGTTCCAGTCAATGACATATATTAAGCATGTAAAATATTCACTATAGCATAGTAACAATATTAGGATATAAATAACCCACAGGTTTTATACACACATGCTTCGTTTAATTTACCTTACACAGGAACTCAAACAAATAGTATAGCCTGGCCTGGACACAACTGTGTAGCATAGACTGTCTTCCAAATCATGACAGTTATAATGTAGAAGACTCCCAAGTGGTGGGATTACAGACCTGGTACAACACTCTTGCTTGAGAAATGCATCGGTTTGCAAAATGACAGTACATGTCTGAGCTAAGGATATTACTTAACATAGGACATCATTCCAGTGGATAATCTTGTAAATACAAGTCTATGTATCTTCAAAAATACATTGCTTCTGTCTTTGTATGTTTCCCCATGTGTTTGATTTATCATTACCTTTGTATAGCAGAAAATTTTCATCCAAATGTTCTTGATCAGGGACAACAAGCCTTTTAAAAAATTAAATCTCTAGAAAGTCAGGTCCCTTGTATAGTTTGAACAAATTTCTTCTTAAAAAGAAAATAAAAACAAGAGTTGGAATGATCTTACTTTGTAAGACATATTTGAAAAATATTTTTTGTTGAAATATAGTAGTTTAGACAAGGCATTCTAAACTTGTGTATGGTTCCCCAAGAGTTTACTGTATCATTATCTTTAGAAAGCAGAACTTTTTGATGCAAATTTTCTTCATCGGGGATACAAAGTCAATTATATAAAGTCATGGTAAGCAAGCTTCCTTCATGTTTAGAATGAAATTTCTTTTTAAAGAAAAGCAAATAAATGAGAATTGCAATTGTCATTGTACATTCGAGAAATGACCTGAGAAACATTTTTGTTGAAAAATAGCAGTTTAGACAAGGCACTCTAAACTTGTGTGTTATAAGCCCTTTGTATGGTTCCCCGGGAGTTTACTGTATCATTATCTTTAGAAAGCAGAATATTTTGGTGCAAAATTTCTTGATCAGGGATACCAAGTCAATTATATAAATCTATAGAAAGCAAGCTTCCTTCATGTTTAGAATGAAATTTCTTTTTAAAGAAAAGCAAATAAATGAGAATTGCATTTGTCATTGTACATTCGAGAAATGACTTGAGAAATATTTCTGTTGAAAAATAGCAGTTTAGACCAGTAATTCTCAACTTGTATGTCACCATCACTTTGGGGATCACATATCAGACATCCTGCATATCAGATATTCCATGGATTACACATTATAATTCGTAATAGTAGCAAAATTACAGTTTTGAAATAGCAGCAAAATAATTTAATGGTTAGGGATCAACACAAGATGAGGAATTATATTAAGACATCACTGGATTAGGAAGGCTGAGAACCACTGGTTGAGACACTACTTCCTTAAGAAATCCCAACCTGTCACCTACTTAAGAATCTTGGTCAGCAGTAGAATCTACAAGCAAGAACTTGTTTTGCTCACCTAAACCTAGAATCAAAGAAGCAGAGGTCTGGATGTGCCAGTAATGAAACAAACCTTCTGTTTGTTCAAATTACCTTTCTGCACTTCTATTCCATACTATTACCTGCAATGACAGAACTATACTCCACTCCTCAACCCCCTTCTTTCCCTCTAAAGAGGTCAGCATCTATGTGACACAGTCAGACAGGGAATCTCTCATAACTCCCCTCTGAGGAGCTCTACCCAGCAGCTGAGGGAAACAGATATAGAAACCCATAGCCAAAAATTGGATGGAGCTCAGGGACTCTTATGAAAGAGTAGGACGAAGGATTCAAGGTCCTGAAGAAGATAAAAACTTCACAGGAAGATCAACAGAGTCAACCAACCCGGACCATTTGGAACTATCAAAGACTGAGTCACCAACCAACAAGCAAACACAAGATGTACCTTGAACTCTGGCACATATGTAGCAGATGTGGAGCTCAATCTCTACGTGGGTTCCCCAACATGTGCTATCCATAAAGTGGTTGACTGCCTCTGCAAACCCTTCTCCAACTGGGCTGTCTTATCTGGCTTCAATGGGTGAAGTGCCTAACCATGAGGGGACTTGATGAGCCCAGTTGGAGGGAACCCAGGGGACCCCCTAACCCTCTCAAAGGAGAAGGGGAGGAGCACTGTGAGGTATGAAAAGTTGGGGAGCAGTGTTCAGAATGTAAATGAAGCAATGAATGAATGAACACATAATAATAATAATAATAATAATAATAATAATAATAATAATAATAGTAAGTATAAAAAGTACCCCCCCAAAACAACGAAACAAAAAACAAAGTGCTCTTCCTAGAAATAAAAAGCAATCAAAAAAGGGCAGGGCCAGAAAGTACCTCTTCCTGGTTGTATAATTTGGAGAATTGGTACTATTATTGCATAGTAAGTAATGTTCTAGTATGCATGTATACCTCTGCTTACAAGCCCACCTGAAATACGGTGAACTTTCTTATTTGAACACCCTGTTTCACATGTGAGAGGTTCTCACAGTTTCACAATCCACTACCTTAAGTGTATAAATATTCAAATATTTAAATTAATTATACACAGCAGCATTTGGTGGACAGAAAAGTTGCTGTGTTCATGAAACACCACAATTGACTTTCATGCTTTACTGAGGAAAGAGAAATAAGAAAAATGATAGATTCCAAGGTGTTCTTACAGTTTTACAGTATTATGAATGTATATGGCTATCTTCAGGCACTGATCTTTAATTTCTTCCCCATGATGTGGTTCTAGGTTTCTGGAAATGAAAACCAGACACACTTCGCAAGCATTAAGGCAAGGAGGAAACAATCAGTATCTTAGTCTATTGTTACTTAGCATGCCTACTCTCAGAGCATTGTCTTTCTCTTGATGTCTGGGGTCATAGACCCACAGTCTACTGAGAGGCAAACTCAGAACATCTCCCAATTAAAATATAAAAATAATATTTGTTCTAGAGTCACTGCTGTTCCCTGGCAAGTTAAAAGTGTTAGAATATAAGTAGGTTAGGCAAATTCTCAATTATTTTACATGGGGTTAAGAAGATGGCAACACCTAGTAAAAGTGAAAGTGCTGGGTTTTTTTTCTGGGTTTGTTTTTGTTTTTGTTTTTAAGCTAGTGAAAGAAAAAATTTGTGTATCTACTGGACAGAGTGCAACATCCAAGTCTCTGATAACCTATTATAGGTCAGTGATGTACTAGCCATTTTAGACTATTGTTATTTATAAGGGATATTTTTTGTTAAGTATGATTTAAGACGTGTATTTCATAAAACACATTATTATCACTATTAATACTTATTCTACTATTATTTCATAAGGTATAGTCAGAAATGAAATCTAAGGGCTTATTTGTAATGCCAAACCAAAGCCCATATGATATATGAGGAAGTTAACTTCCAACACAAGGTCTTCAGACTGTGTCTTTGTGATGAATCCACTAACTTGTCAGACTTTTATTTATCATACCTCTTATCCCAAGGTTCCAAATGTTCATAGTTGAAGGAATCTGTCATCATCAGTTTATTTCAAGCAAGTACATATGAGTTGCTAGAGGAATGTTGAGTGTTGGGATGCAAAAACTGTCTACTTTTAAAACAGATACTCTGACAATGACTGATTCTTCACTCCAATTTATTTCTTGTTCAGCATTTATTTTATCTCTTCATGACCAAGTGTGATTAGTTTGCTGATGTTGTGAATATTTTACCTGAATCCTGACTCTTTTCAGCAATGATACATAGCATATGCTGTATGGGAAAAAGACAAGCTTCTGTTATTGTATATCCGTACTTCTGAAGCACCAGTATGTCTCTTACTGTGAACCAGAGCCAAGGCAATTATGGGTGCAGGGCTACAACTGAGAGGAATGAAGAAGGCTTTGAACTATTTTCTATTTTAGCTTCCAAATATATTTTCTCCCTTCACCCATTTTTCCCAATTTGAAACACTGGGTTTTGGGTTTTGTTGGAATCAGATAATCCTCAGTGAATCATACTTCTGTTCTCCAAAGTATTTTGGTGAATGGTCCTCTCTTATTTTTCCTTTCTTCTATGAATACCCATCCCTCTCCAGAATGCCATTCTCAGTTATTATTGGAGTCTTTCTCTTTTAGAGATCAAATCACTATATCACTTCCTTTCTGTCCTGGCATAAATCCCAAACTATGTGTTTTCAAGAAAGCCTTTTCTCAATACACTTCTGAGATACTTATTTCCTTTTTCTGTGACTTCTTATTTTCAACTGTCTGTTTCTAAATGTGCTGTCTCAGTTAAGAACCCAAACAAATTTCAATCCCTTTTCTATGGTTTCACTCTGTAAAATGTCTATCATCCACAGACTTACTCCATATTTTCTCTATTTTCAAAGTTGGGATGATTGCAATCTAGTTACCAGAAACTTCTGCTGTAAAAAATCTAATGTGTAGGCAGTAATTGTCATTTGTCTGACATAATAAACTTGTTCCCGTGCAGCATAGATTCCTGGCACAGGCTTAGTGCTAAAATGGGTGCTGGACAGTAAATAAACATGTCCAATGGCAATTGAACAACTTATTAGAAGAGATCAAGCCATAATAGGTGGCTTTTACATATAGTCTATTGTGATAATTCATATATAGCAAAGAACAATGTGTATATATTATTCATTAGTAATATAAATAAAGGTCTTTAAGTATTTTGCATTATAAGATTGGGTGATCTTAGAGTCAATGATATTAAGGGAGAATCCAGAGCAATATGGAGTCATAAAGAAGCTATAAGTGTTGATAGTTGGAGACTTAGAGGTACACATGCAGAGACCCATTTCTTCTAACAACCTAGTGGGTTTGGGTCTTTTCTGAAATCACTGAAAAGCATGGAAATAATATTTATTTTTCTTTTTTCAATTTTCTTTCATTATACGACTCAAACTTCAGTTGGATTTATTTTTGTTTTAAAAGGATTTTGCCCTTATGGATATCTAGGTTAGCTAAACACCCATCAGTTTGATGAAATAATTCATTTAATACAAAAGTTCTGAGAAATTACATGAAGCAGGACAGCTGTAGAAACCCAAAATGAAACTCTCCAGTATTGGAGTGAGCAGATTTATATCTTTAAAAATATTGGTGAGAAATTTTCCAAAAAGTTGTTTCTTTATTGGTATTTGGCTGACTTTCAGAACCTCCAACAAGATGTTCCTTTTTTAGTGCTGGTGAGGTTATATACACATTGTCTTAGTCAGTATCATAACCACAGTTACTCATCAGGTTTATAAAAGTATTTATTTCGTTACGTTTCTCTGAATCTAAGAAAGAAGGAAAAGCATTGTTTGTTATAGTTGAACTCACTTAGCCCTTGCATGCCCTTTTCATTTTATAGCATGCATGCCTTCTGCATTACCAGAAGTACACAGAAAATAACTAATCAATATTATAATATTTATAATAATGGCATTGTTTCATAGGGTACTAGGTATCTCATTGTGTATGGCCCATATTTCTGGGTACAATCAGTAAATTCTTATTTTTGCCTTGAAAGCTATGCATATAAGTATTAGAATCAAGCAATAGTATAGCACCAATCTTTATGTTGCCCTGTGTGGCTTTCTGATGGACCAGCCATGAGCAACTGTAAATTAACTACAATATCTGCATTTTACAACACAGCATGTCTGACTTCACTTCTATGATAGCTGAGCTATGAGCTTAAATATGAGACAATAGTGTCTATGTCTCCACTATGGGTATATTATGCTATATTAAGACTTGCATAAGTGACAAGCATGGTGGTGGCACATGCATTTAATCCCAGATCTCAGGAAGCAGAACCAAGAGGATTTCTGTGAGTCTGAGGTCATCCTGGACTAAAAGCAAGTTCCAGGACAGCTAGACCTTTTACATAGGAAAAACCCAATTTTGGTTTTGAGTTGCTATTTTATTATTATAAATATCTAGGGCAAAATTTTTACATATGTCAAAATAAGTGACATTTCTTCACATATCCTTAATCAATCTCATTTATGGGGTTTGCCTCTTACATAAACTCAGGACCACTGTAAAGAGGTTCCCAAGTTTATAGGCAATTCCTAACAATAGGAACCTCTAATGCACAGGCGAAGATTCCCTTCACATGGTTCAGTAATTTCCCCATTGCTGTTTGTTATATATCATGTATCCAGATACATGATAAAAGAGTCTGCCTTTTAAGTTATGGGAGTAGAACATTATACTCACCTATACTCCTCTCCTTGTGAAAAGGAACATTTGTACTTCTGGGAAGTGCATCATGATATGAGGTGCATGTCCTCCCACTGGGGCAGCTGCTGTGACCATGTTCCTTTTCCTTTATCTCACCCAGGTTATTTAGAACGGTTGTTCCAGGAGCCAGAGTCCTCTCCATAAGGGTGAAATAATGAGGTCTCACAATAAACTAAAACTGAGTCTTCTTCAAATAATTTCAGGGAGTTTTCAATTCGAAAGGTTACAAGAGAAATATGTGACAAGGGGGGCAAGCACAGAGGGTCTCTGTCATTTTTCATGGTTGCAAATCGCATTTGATATATGACTCTTGTAAGCTAAAAATATGTAGTTCAAAATTCTGAGGAAAGTCAGCTGTTACAAATTATAGGTTGGACTTTTGTTAGAAATTTAAAAGATGATTTTGAGGTCAGATGTTCAAATGTGATCATCACAGTGTAATAGTATATAAGGGATGATTTCCGGTTTTCACATAGTAATGGCCAGTATGTGATACATACTGTTCACTTGAGTAACTTTGGTTACATTTGACTCATACATAACTGAGCATGTTTATAATGATGATTATAAAAAGGCACAACAACTAAAGATGACCTCTCACTGTGGACACCATCCTATTGAATGTTCCTTTGGCCTGACTAAAAAGGAAGAGACAGGTAAATAAATCCATATGAATAGTAATGTTCATGGTCTCAGACATCTCAGTGCAGATGGAATGGTAACAGCTTGATCATCGGCTTCATTATAATGGGAGGAATTTGAAAGAAGGCCTCTTTTCAGGAAACTGGATAATTATAGATAGGTTCTTCAATGATAGGTTCTTTGGAGCCCTAACTTTTCCTCCTGAAATTTGACTTTATACAATATGAGGAAAAGTCTATTCTGAGATAGGATCTCCTATAATCAACTCATTACAGGTCTAAGGGCAATTGGTGAATAATAAATCAGAAACTCAAACTCTGAGTATCAAAATTTCCATTTGATCCCTATAGTGTATAAATTTTGGTATTGTATTAGAGTTTTGAATGGTTGCTACCATTAAAAAATGTGTTCAAAAATTTCTCTAAACCAATCATAATCAACATCAAGAGGCCAAAGGCATATTTAGTCACACTAACCAGGTGTCAAAATATATCTGATTAAAGAAACAATCCAAGTTGTATTTCCTTTGCTTTGTTGGGTAAACCACCTTAAAATGGTATAATTTCACACATGGGTATAATTTAATACTAGATTTATTATATCAAAATTTAGTCTTGATAGCTGAACCCAGTACCGATAAATTTTTATTTTTATCATTTCACAACACTTGTTCTCAGTGGGATATTCTAAATCCCAATTGACAAAAGATTCAGTCATTGAGCTCAAATACCCCACTTACATTCTACTGACTTAAAATGCAACAATGATTCTTCCCATCCAGAAGGTCACAATGAAAAGCTATATTTATTTTACAAAATGAAACAGTACCAAACACAAAACTCAACAATAACAACAGCAGCAGCAGCAACAAAAACAACAACAACAACAACAACAACAACAACAACAACAGCAACAACACCAAACCCAGACTCTCAGGATAATCCTGTATTCCTGTTTCATTGCTAAGACTTATCAAAGCTAGAAATAAAACATGTCACATTACTTTTTGGTAATACCATTTGCTAACATTTATTATGGGATTTAGGCATGCATAGGATACTTCGCGCTATGCCAACAGATAAATCATAACCTATCATCTGATTCACAGAAGAGTTTCTCTTAATTTTTTATAGTGTTCTGTTTGGATACATTAGTTTACTCAATTTGTAAATTTGAAAAAAAGAGAATAGAGTAATTATATCTCAGGCATGGCCCTCTGAGGATGAAATAAAAGTTAGGATGTATACTAGAAATATTGCTTGAAGTTTTCCCAAACTCTAAAAAAGAAAGACAAATTTAATTGGAATATAAAACTAAGATTATGAGCATGAACCACTGTAACCCCAAAGACACACTTCTCTTTGAAAATGTCTTCAATGTTTGTAAACAATTGAAACCTTTTACTGTCCCTCAGTATTTTTATTGAATATGCCTGTGGTATATAAGCTCTAATGTGTGTAAGCAAATATTACTTCTATTTTGTTGATGCTCATACAATTCTATAGCCATTACCTGAGCAGATTTTCAGATGGTCTTTTTTTTTCATCTTTATTAACTTGAGTATTTCTTATTTACATTTCAATTGTTATTCCCCTTCCCAGTTTCTGGGCCAACATCCCCCTAGGCCCTCTCCCTCCCCTTTTGTATGGGTGTTCCCCTCCCCATCCTTCCCCCATTTCCACCCTCCCCTCAAATAATCACTTTCTCTGGGGGTTCAGTCTTGGCAGGATCAAGGGCTTCCCCTTCCACTGGTGCTCTTACTAGGCTATTCATTGCTAGGTATGCAGTTAAGAGTCCAGGGTCAGTCCATGAATAGTTTTTGGGTAGTGGCTTAGTCCCTGGAAGCTCTGGTTGGTTGGCATTGTTGTTCATATGGGGTCTCGAGCCCCTTCAAGCTCTTTCAGTCCTTTCTAAGATTCCGTCAACAAGGGTCCCGTTCTCACTTCAGTGGTTTAATGATGGCATTCGCCTGTGTATTTGCTGTATTCTGCCTGTGTCTCTCAGGAGAGATCTACATCCGGTTCCTGTCAGCCTGCACTTTTTTGCTTCATCCTTCTTATCTAGTTTGGTGGCTGTATATGTATGGGCCACATGTGGGGCAGGCTCTGAATGGCTGTTCCTTCTGCCTCTGTTCTAAACTTTGCCTCCCTATTCCCTCCCAAGGGTATTCTTGTTCCCCTTTTAAAGAAGGAGTGAAGCATTCGCATTTTGGTCATCTTTCTTGAGTTTCATGTGTTCTGTGCATCTAGGATAATTCGAGCATTTGGGCTAATATCCATTTATCAATGAGTGCATACCAAGTGTGTTTTTCTGTGATTGGGTTACCTCACTCAGGATGATATTTTCCAGTTCCCTCCATTTGCCTATGAATTTCATAAAGTCATTGTTTTTGATAGCTGAGTAATATTCCATTGTGTAGATGTACCACATTTTCTGTATCCATTCCTCTTTTGAAGGACATCTGGGTTCTTTCCAGCTTCTGGCTATTATAAATAAGGCTACTATGAACATAGTGGAGCACGTATCTTTGTTATATGTTGGAGCATCTTTTGGGTATATGCCCAAGAGAGGTACAGCTGGGTCCTCAGGTAGTTCAATGTCCAATTTTCTGAGGAAGCTCCAGACTGATTTCCAGAATGGTTGTACCAGTCTGCAATCCCACCAACAATGGAGGAGTGTTCCTCTTTCTCCACATCCTCGCCAGCATCTGCTGTCACCTGAGTTTTTGATCTTAGTCATTCTCACTGATGTGAGGTGAAATCTCAGGATTGTTTTGATTTGTATTTCCCTATGACGAAAGATGTTGAACATTTCTTTACGTGTTTCTTAGCCATTCAGCATTCCTCAGCTGTGCATTCTTTGTTTAGCTCTGAACACCATTTTTAAATAGGGTTATTTGTCTCCCTGCAGTCTAACTTCTTGAGTTCTTTGTATATTTTGGATATAAGCCCTCTATCAGTTATAGAATTGGTAAAGATCTTTTCCCAATCTGTTGGTTGTCATTTTGTCCTAACAACAGATGGTATTTGATTGCAGAAAAATCTCTTCTTAGCTCAACATGCCTCTAGTTGACAGCTGAATAAACTAGCTCACATAACAGATCAAAACCTCAGGTCTATTACTATTTTTAAATGACAGAAATATACCATCATGGTAACCATAACAAAGACAACCATAATAAGGCATTATCTGATTTCTCAGGAGCAGAAAACCATGCCTGGCACTGGAAGCATGAAGTCCCATGAAGTGATGGTTTTTAGAGAGGGTCCTGTCACTGTTTCACTAAACAATTGTGATTCCCAGCTCTATTGTAAATATTTAAGCTAATATTCACAGATATTGTAGCCCTTACCCATTCATCAAAGAAGGTTCTCTTTGCAGTTGATGAGACTATTAGAGAAAACCACAGCTACTCAAGGTAAATAGAAAAAAATATTCCATGACAAAGAGCTGCAGGGCATACAATGACATAGTAACCCCAGAACCATACATAGGCTCTGAACATTGGGTAAAATAGTTAGAAAGATTGTTGAACAGAGGATCAGAAACTTTAAGACTTGGTCTCTTAGAAATGATAGGGAGGCTTCACTTTTGATAGTCCAACAATATCATTGCTTAAATAATTTCTGAACCAAACGTCGTTAGTTACATTAATGCAGAATGAGGGAATTTCATGACACCAACCTTCTCAATAAAAAACTCTAACCACACAAAGACTACTGAGAGTGAGTATATTAGTTTTTCCCAAAAATGAACTCTATAGATTATAAGCCAATCACAGTTGGTTATCTCAGAAATAGTATGTATACTACCAAGAATAATGAACTCATCAAGTTGTTTGAAAATATTTATGGATTTGTTTCTATGTAATTATAACAGTTGAAGAAAATGAGGCAACAATTAGAGCTTAAATGGGAGATTAAAAGGACACAACAATAAAGCAAGGGAAAGGATGGAAGAAATAATATAGTTGAATTTTAATTTTAAAAATAAAAATATCATGGTGTTGAAGCAGAGGCCTCAGTGATTAAGAATACCTCTTTCACAGTCAAGAGGACCTACATTTAGATACCAATATTTTATGAGAGCAAGATAAACAGATCATGAGTTCTACTTGGTATGTATAACAAAGTTATGCATGAAGAAGTCCCAAGCTTTATATTGAGGAAGAGAAACCCGCCTCTCAGAAATGGAGAGTGAGAGAGAATGAGGAACTCTGGTAGTCTATGTATTTGATTAGGCATACATACCAGGTGAAACTCATGTACATGTATGAAGTGACCCTCCATTTGTCCACATGGAAGAATAAAATGATAGTTAAATTATTGTTCTTTATGTATTTTTTTCCTGTTGAATCCTGATTTCGTATGCTGTATCAAAGAAACCTTTGAGCTTACCAGATTTCTCTCATATATATATATATATATATATATATATATATATATATCTACTCTCACTCAAGGGAGTGTTTGATGAAGGAAAATATGCAAGTAGATTCAGAAGAATCCTGAGGGTTGATGATGCAAGGACTTTCCCTACTTTTAAGATACATGCCACCATATACACTGATTGACTGTTTATGTTTACATCTTCTTCACAATCCAACTTTTCCTGTGGCGATTGATGTGACGTTATGTTGGGTGGTATTATGAATATACCCTCAGTGTTGGTCCCTTTTTCATTGATGAGGGACAACATACCCAGAGACGAAAATGGGAAATACCTGTCAGGCTATATACAGCATAAGCACTAATTGCTTCTTGAGAACCAGAACAATAATGTGCACAGCTACAGTGTAAGGGCTAGCATAGACAGAGTGGACCTTGAACTGGTTTTGTGCCTTAATATATTTTTGGACTCAACCCACCCTAACTTTCACTCTGAAAGCTCAGGCAACATTTTTTTTTTCAGATTTTGCACACTAGTAAAGAGATTAAATCCAACTTTGCCAGTGGATGGATCCTGGTAAATAGTCCTTTCTTACCTTCTTATTGTATTGGCAATGATTTGAGTCACAATTCTTTCTCCACATGGTGATAAGATTTGAAAGGGTGGTGTATTTAAGAAGCAGAATTTTGTCCTTAGGAAAGTCAGAGAAGAACCATCTTAAACCTACAAGAATTTCTGTGGGGAGGTTTTCATCATCACAAATGGAAGCAAGATCTTTGACAAATAGTTTTCCTGTCATATCAAATGTCAGAACTGTGCACACTTGGTCCTGGTGGGGCACAGAACCCCTGCGGAACAATGAAGATATGAAAGACCATCCTTTCTTAACTCTTCTTTCCTTTGCATTTTAGGAGGAGATGAGATCATTACATGGAGTAGTGTAATTAATATAGCCATTTTAAAAACAGAATTTCAATTGCATAATATCCATTTTATAATTGGTTAATCATCCTATAATGTCTATATGTTTTTCTTCCCTATACTTTACACTCTTAATAATCTTTGAAACATGATCTAGTGTTCACCACTGGGAATTCTCAAAAGATGATGCTGTCTAACTCTGTACTACATCATGAGATACTTGATACCTAGGTTGCCCAAGCTTCCTGAGTTATGTACAGTCAATTAGTTGACTTAGTGGTCATACCCTCTTTCATAGCCAAGTTCACTTGTATTCACATCAAGCAGTTTTCTGTTGTCCTCAAATGTCATAATGAATCTCTTCCCTTTCTTAGTTTTCTTGACAAATAGAACCATTGTCAAATTTCCCTCATCAGCAGAATGTAAAATTCATGAAAAAGTATACATGGCTATTTTTTTCAGACTCTGAACCATTGCTCCCACACTGTTAGTTAAAGGTTGAGATCAAAGTTTTTTCTTCTTCCTCTAAGATTTCTGTTAGAGTATTGGACCACAATGAAGTATTAAATAAGTTACTTAAAATGAAAGCATTAAAAGTAAATGAAAGGAGATATATAACAAAATATAATATAAAATCTCTGTGTAGAACATCCTAGAGGGCTGCCTAATACAAAATACATTTAAATGTTTCTTGGTTATTAGAGATTTCTCTTTTTAACTCAGTATCCCATTTTTAATTGGGTCTTTGGTTTCTTAGTGTCTAACTCCTTGAGGTTTTTATATGTTTTGGATATTTTTTAGAAAAGGATAGCTAAAACAATACTGTACATTAGAAGAACTTTTGGGAACATCACCATTCCAGAGCTCAAGCTGTACTAAAAAGAAAGTATAAAAATGCATAGAAATAGACAACTTAATCAATAGAATCAATTCAAAAACCCTGATAAAACCCACACACCTATGCACACTTCATCTTTGATAAAGAAACCAAAGCTATACAATAAAAAAAACTGTGCATTCAACAAATGGCAGTTTTTTAAACTGGATGTCTGCAAGTAGAAGACTGCAAATAGATCCATATTCATCACCCTGCATGAAACTCAAGTCCAAGTGGGTCAAAGACCTCAACATAAAATCAGATACACTAAATATAGTAAAAGAGAAAGGGAAAACAGCCATAGTTTTTAAACTATGCATTAGTTCAAGAGACAATTTTTTTCAATAGAAGACCAATTGCTCAGGCTCTAAGACCAACAATTGATTAATGGGACCTGAAGAAACAGAAAATCTTCTGTAAGGAAAAGAACATGGTCAATCGGACAAAATGGCCACATACCCATTGGGGAAATATTTTCATTATTAATTATTGGTTGGAGACAAATAATGGAAGAGACTCTGTTTATTAGTTTGGAGAATATTCATAATGCTAAATACAAATTTACTATATCATCCAGGTATAGTACTCCTTAAACTATGTCTAAAAGACTCTGAAAATATTCTTTTTTAAACGCTTTTTTTTTTTTTTTTTTTTTTTTTTTGGAGCTGGGGACCGAACCCAGGGCCTTGCGCTTCCTAGGTAAGCGCTCTACCACTGAGCTAAATCCCCAGCCCCTGAAAATATTCTACAAATACTTGCACAAGATTATTTATTGCTCATTTATTTACAACATTAAGAATATTGAAGCAATGTAAATATCCTTGAACTGATAGTTAAAATGTGAAAATATGTATATACACACACACACATATATACATATATATATATTCTATTCAGCTGTAAAAATTGAAAGAAAACTTGAAAGAAAATGGATAGCCCCAACAACACAGTATATTAAATGAGATAAATGAGATATACCATGCCCAAAAAACAAACACGGAATGTTTCCTCTCATCTATGATAGCCAACTCCAAGAATTCATATGTAAGCATATTTAGGTGTGAAGTAAAAATTCTAGAGATGGAAATAGCAAGGCAAGTGATAAGGAGGACAAATTGGAAGGAATGGGGTAGAATATAAATGAAAAAAGGTTTAAGGTATCAAAAAAGAATGAGTAGATGGGAAAATGACTTCATCTTAATTTTAAAAATATATAAAAGTAATATTCCTCTTATTTACTGAAATTACATATAATATATTAAGGCAAATATGCATATATGTGTGTGTATACATTTAGGTATATATTTCTTATATATAGTATATATGTATATATGTAAAATGTATATATAGAGAAATATATGTACTTATTATATTTAAGTATATATTTATAAACATACATCTTATGACACTTGGGATGACAATGCTCCCCACCAATCCCATAGACTGTCTAATAAAACCACCAGTGTTTGATGAAAAAAAGATAATCTTTTGTTTTGTTTGCTTTTGAGGAGGAGAGTGAAGATGCTCAAAACAGTGTAGGCTAATGCTATTGCTCTTCATTGTATTCTAGAGGTTGAATGTATTTACCAATTTTTGAAGACACAATGTATTTTAGACATAGGACTTGGAGCATCTAGATCTGAAAACCTCCTTGTTGATGATATTTCATAGTATAGGAAGGTTTTCTGCAGGCTCATAAGAGAAGAGAAGCCAATCTTCTCATAGATATATCTATGAACTACATAAATAACTAGCATGACAAGTTGTCTTTAGGGTCTTATGGTTGCATTCATATCTTGGTGGAAAGTACCTGCCTTTTAATTGGGTTTAAGCCCAATTCAACAGAATGGCGTGGTGTTAGAAACCTAGCCAACTACCCAGGGATAAAGATGTCATCGATCTTGAGGGGAATTTCCAACCTCCAAATAATAAATTGCCATAATTGTTAGCTGTATGATAATATACACTTCTGTACCCAGATAAGCATAACACTCACCTTAATTAAAAAGTCGGGGCTGGGAATTCAGCTCAGTGGTGCAAGCGCAAGGCCCTGGGTTCGGTCCTCAGCTCCGAAAAAAAGAAAAAAAAGTCATCAAAACAAGACAATTACTCAAATTACAGTAAGATTTTTGTGTGTGTATTACTTCTACATCTAAGACTTGGGAGGAGGTATGGAAAGAGTGCAGAGACAGGTAAGACAGAGTGATACAAAGTCTACTGTGAGTTTCTTTTCCTTCCAAATAGCAAAGACGCTTTATTTATGATACTTCACCAATATGGATGCCTATACAAACACTATCAATATACTTTCTAATGTTGAAGGGGGAGATCTCATGGAGTTCCTTCTCAACAAAAAATTAAAGGAAACTTAGGAATGGAGAGAGGAAATATTTGTCTTCCCAAATGATGAACATCAAAGTTTGTTAAAGATAATTTGGACTTTAAAATGACTTTAAAAGACTGTGAAACCAAGAAATTTGAGAATGAACAACAAAGAAAATTCATGGATTTATCAAAGGTTATCTGTGTAAATTTATGAATAGATATAGACACTGGATCATTTGTGGTTCTTTTGTTTTGTTTGTAAAAATGATGCAAGCTTAAATATGTCTGTTCAGGGGAAATTTCAACTAGGACAATGCTTTCATTAGATTAGCCTTTAGGCAACTCCAGAGGTCATTTATTTTATTTGACAATTGGTAGGCAAAATATGTGTAATGTGGCAACCCCCAGGCAGATGGTTAGACAGTCTATGGGATTGGTGGGGAGCATTGTCATCCCAAGTGTCATAAGATGTATGTATATAAATATAAAATGTAGGTTCAAGAAGCCATTAGATGTATGCCCAATAAGCAGTATTCTTCCATAGTTTCTGCTTCAGTTTCTTGCTTTTAACTTCTTGTCCTTACTTTCCTTCATTCTGGACTGCAAGAATAAGCTGAAATAAAGCCTTTATTACCCAAGTAGTTTTTGGTCACAGTGCTTTAACACAATAGAAACCTAGTAAGACAAACATGAAGCTGCAGGATTGTTATATTTGTTTGTATATAAGTTCTAATACTCAAATATGTAAATATTGTACAAGAAGCAAGTATTCTGTGTCAAATAGGTTATTAGTTATAGAAGCTCATTCTTTTATATATTATATATGGAAAGTAGGTCTTGTACATTTTTATAATTTTCGTAAGGACCTTATAACTTCATATGATTGGAAGAAACATTGATGAAATTAAAAGTGCAGCTTGGAAAGACTGGATCATTTCTTTCCAGATACGATATTAAATATATTATATGTCATATGATATTATACTGTCCTAGAGAGAAGTGCTTAATTATATATAATTACTCCTATTGATTTATAGACAATATCAAAGAGATTGCAGTGTGGAGAAAAAAATAAGGGTTTATTGAAGTGGCCAATTAGAATTGTTATATTTTGCTTGAATGTTGCGATGTTTATGTTTATCACCTTTAATAAATTTGTAATTTAAAGTGCATTATATTACTTATTCTTACTAAACTTTTAACCTTATGTATCACTTTTTTATTGCATCGTGGTAATCCTATCATGCCTGGATACAGAAATGAGATTACGTTAAGATTTAATTATTTGTTATCTAGAAGAACCTCTTTTTCTCTCTAACATCCAATAGCAAAAATTCTACAGAATTTTAAGTCCCTCACTTGTATAGTATATGAGTATATAGTTTTTGCCTAAATTTTTGCATTGTTGATCCATTTGAAATAATTAAATTGGCACTCAAAATTTGTAACAGGTTCAATCCTTTGGAATATATGTGTAATGTATCCATTATATCGGCTGTTCCCTTGGGTTGTACAAAAACCCCTTTAATCAGTGGCATTGTGCTTTGTGTTTGTAGAGTAGGATAGTTTTCTCAGAACACCATGTACTTGTGCCTTCTATGTGTGTATTCTGTAGGTGTAAACTAAGCTGTACACATCCCGTCTAAAACACAGTCACAGAAGATACCTTAAGCAATTGTTATGCCAGCATCACAGGTAACATGTTATTACCACCTGTTTAACAGGTGGCATACATCTAGGCTGTTTCCAATTTCTAAATATAATAAATAGAACAGAAATTAACATGTACAAGTAAACATCCATAAGATACAGGGTTAATTGAATATATGCCCAATATTGGTATAGCAAAATCTTTTAACATATTTATTTTCATCCTGTTGAGAAAATTCCATGTTGAATTTCACAATGACTCAAATTTTTATTCCCACTGACAATAAATAAGTGTTCCTCCTTTTCTATCAACCATTTTATCATTTTCTGTCAATAGTTTTACTAATATTAGACATTCTGATTATTAGATAGAATTTTTAAATAGTTTTAATTTGCATACTCCTCAGCCCTGATGGAGATGTCCAAAGTCAAAGCCTTCTCATCAAGATTCAGAAATCTATGGGGAAGAGGAGACAAAACTATTTACTCACACATTCCAGTCACAAAATAAGACAATGTTTCTTTTTCCATCTTTATTAAATTGGGTATTTCTTATTTACATTTCATATGTTATTCCCTGTCCCCGTTTCCAAGCCAACAGCCACCTAACCCCTCCCCCTCCTCTTCTATGTAGGTATTCCCCTCGCAAACCTCCCCCCCCCCATTACCTCCTTCCCCACAAGAATTCCGTTCACTGGGGGTTCAGCCTTGGTAGAACCAAGGGCTTCCCCTTCCACTGGTGCCCTTACTAGACTATTCATTGCTACCTATGAGGTTGGAGCCCAGGGTCAGGCCATGTATAGTCTTTGGGTAGTGGCTTAGTCCCTGGAAGCTCTGGTTGGTTGGCATTGTTGTTCATATGGGGTCTCAAGCCCCTTCAGCTCTTTCAGTCCTTTCTCTGATTCCTTCAACGGGGGTCCCGTTCTCAGTTCAGTGGTTTGCTGCTGGCATGTGCCTATGTATTTGCCATATTGTGTCAACTATGGAGAGACATTTGAAACATGGGAAATCCACAAAACAGCAATTTGTTTTTCTGTGGAGTTGAGCAAGGCCCTGTTGATGCTGTTGGGAATAAGTGGATGTGACAAAGCACAAGGACTATGCCTTGCTGAGGCAATCTCAACTGGCATTACAACTTAGTGGGAGAAACAGTGGATGTGACAAGGTACAAGGATTATGCTTTGCTAATACAATCTCAGTTGGCTTTACAACTTGGTGGAAGAACCCAGGGTTCCTTCTCAGGATAGTAATGAACATCTTCCAAAGTGGTTCTTAGAATTTTTGACAGGGCTAATTCTGATTTCATGGATCAGCAGCTTGCCTACTGGAAATTGTTGATCTATTTGGGAACTCTCTTCACTTGAATCATTGTTTTCACTACACCAATTCTTTTGATGGACATTTGTTAAGTTTAAGAGAAAGATAGCGTTTTCAACAAATGGTGCTGGTTCAACTGGAGGTCAGCATGCAGAAGAATGCAAATTGACCCATTCTCATCACCCTGTACAAAGCTTAAGTCCAAGTAGATCAAGGACCTCCACATCAAACCAGACAAACTCAGAATAATAGAAAAAAAACCTGGGAACGTGTGGGCACTGGGGAAAATTTCCTGAACAAAACACCATGACTTAAACTCTAAGATCAAGAATCAACAAATGGGACCTCATAATACTGCCAAACTTCTGTAAGGCAAAGGACACTGTCACTAGGACAAAATGGCAAACAACAGATTGGGAAAAAATCTTTACCAATCCTACAACTGATAGAGGGCTAATATCCAAAATATACAAAGAACTCATGAAATTAGATTCCAGAGAGCCAAATAACCCTATTAAAAATGGGGTACAGAGCTAAACAAAAAATTCGCAGCTGAGGAATATCGAGTGGCTGAGAAGTACCTAAAGAAATGTTCAGCATCCTTAGTCATTAGTGAAGTACAAATCAAAACAAACCTGAGATTCCATCTCTCACCAGTTAGAATGGCTAAGATCAAAAACTCAGGTGATAACAGATGCTGGCGAGGATGTGGAGAGAAAGAGGAACACTCCTCCATTGTTGGTGGGATTGCAAGCTGGTACAACCACTCTGGAAATCATTTTCAACGTTCCTCGGAAAATTGGATATTCCACTACCTGAGGACCCAGCTATACCTCTCCTGGGCGTATACCTAAATGATAACTCCAACACACAACAAAGACACATGCTCTACTATGTTCATAGCAGCCTTATTTATAATAGCCAGAAGCTCAAAAGAACCCAGATGCCCTTCAACAGAGAAATGGATACAGAAAATCTGGTATATCTATAAAATGGAGTACTACTACTCAGCTATCAAAAACAATGACTTCATGAAATTCATAGGCAAATGGATGGAACTAGAAAATATAATCCTGGGTGACATAGCCTAATCACAGAAAACCACACATGGTATGTACCCACTCATAAGTGGATATTAGCCCCAAAGCTCGAATTACCCAAGATAGAATCCACAGACCACATGAAACTCAAGAAGAAGGATGACCAAAAAGCAGATGCTTCAGTCCTCCTTAAAAGAAGAAACAAAAATAATCATTGGAGGAGATATGAACAGAGACTGAAGGAATGGCCATTCAGAACCTGCCCTACCTGGGGATCTAACCTATATATGTATAGTCACCAAAACTAGACAGTATTGATGAAGCCAAGAAGTGCATGCTGACAGGAGCCTGATAGTCTCCTGAGAGGCTTGGCCAGAGTGTGAAAAATACAGAGGTGAATTCTAGCAGCAAAACATTGAACTGAGAACAGGGTCCACACTGAAGGATTAGAGAAAGGATTTAAAGAGCAGAAGAAGCTTCCAACCCCATAAGAACAATAATACCAACCAACCAGAGCTCCCAGGGACTAAGCCACTACCCAAAGAGTACACATGGACAGACCCATGGCTCTAGCTGCATATGTAGGAAAGGATGGCCTTGTTAGGCACCAATGGGAGAAGCAGTCCTTGGTCATGCCAAGACTGGATCCCCCATTGTAGGGGAATGTCAGGATGGGGAGGTGGGAAGCAGAGGATGGTTGGGGAGGGGAAACACCTTCATAGAAGAAGGGGAGGAGGATGGGATAGAGGACTTATGACCGGGAAACTGGGAAAGGGAATAGCATTTGAAATGTAAATAAAAAGTATCCGATAAAAAGGTATATTTATAACATAAAAACAAACAAAAAATAGTAAGAGGAACCATCTGGTTCTATTTGAGAAGGGACCTTTTTTGACATAGGGTAATAGGATGCCTCAGGCTGTCTGAAACTTATGTTCCTCCTGTCTCAGCTTATTAAGAACTGGGATCTCAAATGCGATCCACTATGACAGGCATTTATGTGTGTCCATATCCAAAGTTATGGGATTATAGATGTGTACCAATGTCCCCATTTAAGATCTGGCTTCTTCTGTAAACTTCTGATTTGTTTTAACAGACTCATCACTTTAATTGCTTAATGATGATTAATACATACATAATTTTGACTTTTGTTTGTTTCCATATATTTGTTTTGTGATCATCTAGAGTGGCCATATGCCAATGTGTATGGTAGGCTTGTTATGTAAATATAGGCTTGCAAGTGTTGGATGAAATTGAAAAAGCTTTGAATGGACCTAGCAGAATGATGGGATTGATCATTGCTGGGATTCTTACTATAGAGTATATTATAGCTAGTGCTACAACTGACATAGCATTGTTACAATTTGTTCAAACTGCTCAGTTTGATTTGTCTGAAAGTTAATAATGCCCTGTAATTTGATACTGCAAAGCTGCCTCTGGATGGTCAGAGTAATTAAAGAAAAGTTTGCCTTCCTGGTCTTCATTTGCTCATTTGTCCTTTTCAGAATTTGCCTTGAGTACTCTTTTGGTTCTAGGATTATGCCTGTTACCACTTGTGAATAAGTGCACCCTACCTTCACTTTTTGAACAGCTATGCAGATAGCCATCATATATGACTCAAAACTGAAAGTTAATAGGTTACATCTCCTGTTGCAAAGGCTGATAGTCAAAAATGGGTAAGATTCTCTCAAAGACGGATCAACCTAGGATAGGGCATGAATGCTAGGATTCATGTACCAATGAGAGGTAATGTCAACACTTCTTGAGATGACCCATAAAATATACACAGTGTTTCTGTGTGAATAGCTGTGACAACTTTGGCTTGTATAAAATAAAGGAGATGCCCAGACCCATTTTCTGCTTCTCTGGTGAGAGAGAGAGAGAGGAATAAAAATTAAAGCAAGGCAGGTCATGAACTGTTGGCAGATTTCCTGGCCTGCAAAAGCATGGAATGATATAAGGAGTTGATGCTCAAGGCAAGTGTCTGAATATGACCTTGGTTGTAGGAAAGGGTTATAGATATTAGGATTGGCAAATATATCTTATGTGTATATATTTCTGCAATTGCTTCTGTTTGTTGTGGTTTTGTTTCCCATGGTAGTGATTATATAAAAGGCTATGAAAATACTCTTGTTGCTGGCTTAGTATTGACCTATAGTCTTCTTGAAAAAGGAAAACGGGAAAGCTTCAATATTTCCCCCACATACTATTATTATTTCAAAGTTCAGAATTTTAACAATTGAGTTCTGATAAGTAATTGAATCATTCACAGTTTATAATTCAGTCACCAGCTTAAGACTTTAATTTACCTTTGGTTGTCTTTTAAATATAAACTTAATGATGCTTCTCATCATACTAAAACCATCTGTGTTCTATCTTTATATCTATAGCTGTAAACCTATAATTGTCAGTAGGTCTCAAAGGCATGAGTCTACTCCTATTGTCTAGCAGGACAACTACTTTTCTTGAAATATGGATTTCAATACAATGGTAAATACTAATATCTATCCTTTTGTAAACTGAAGTTCATATAAGTCCTAAAATCTGCCTGTCAGAGATCAAATGGACTCCACATAAAGTACAGCTGACTGTTCTTTAAATGGAATTTTTCTTGGGACTTCTTACCTCCACAATTGCTAGACAATTTTAATTTCTGTTCCTAGTCTATATTTGTCTCAGCAGATTTTCATTCAACACTCCATGCAGGAATTACCTGTGGAACTGCTGAACTCTAGACTTGTTGAAAGCTGATGTTAACCACTTTAGTCGATGTGATTGCTTCATGTCTTTTATCTGTATCAGCTAATTAGATGATTTTGATAAATGCCCCATTGCCCAGCCTTTGACTAGCATTTCAGCCTCCCTGAACCCCCTCTTACAACGTCCTAATGTCAGCAGGAAGCAGATACAGAAGAGAGATACGACATCCACTGTCCCACTCTACAGGCTGAAATGCTAAGTCAAAAAGGAACCTCCCTGGGCACACTCTGAAAACAACCCCATGTCTCTTGTCAGGTTTTGTAAATGCTTGTGTATCCTTGCCTTATATGCTGATTATTGGACAAATAAATGTTGCTATATCTAGAGAATTGTTTAATATAGCCTGTGATTATTGCACTGTTAGGAATTGTATAGGACCAGATTCAGTGCAATTTTCTTTGCCTATAATTAGACTAATTGTGTATCTGACATTGTCCAAAGAATTTCTGTTCTGGTACCTCACCAACTTTCATTTGTTATGCTTCTAGTTAATGTTTTAGAACTCTAGTACTCTGAGTAAACTACAAAAACTCTAAGAATTAGGTCATGCTTTGGTAAGGAGCAAACATATGATTGGGATGATCATTGCCAGTATTGTTGCTCTCATAATTGCCAGTGCTACTAAATGTAACCAAAGCCCAGAGCATATAATAGATTTTGGAGAAAAGAATAGAACAAAGATTTGACACATTATGTGATATAGGACAGATCATTGGAGATGAGGTCCAAGGCATGAAATTCTTGGAATGTCATGTTTGATATCAATCTGTACAACTCTAAAACTATATAATGAGAGTATGTTTTGACCAGAGTTAAATGGCACATTCAAACTATATGGGAGAATTTCAGTACTAATTTCAATTTATTGACCCCGCATCTGAGGTTATAAGTTTAATAAATGCAAATTCTGTGTGTTTTGAGGTTGCTAGCATTGAAAATTATATTCTGAAAAACTTATAAGCCATATTTCCTTCATGGTCTTCACTTACCTCTCATAATTGGCATAGCAGTATTTGGCTTTAAAATCCTTTTCATGACATGTCTATTATCTGTTCTTTTTTAACTGAATCATCAGAGCACTTACAGATGTCAAAGCACAGTTACATAAATTCAAGTTCCACTGTCTTCCCTAGCATAAATTGGTAATCAGTAGCGGGTAAGATTACCTTGTAAACCTTCTCAACCTAATAAAGGCCATGAGTATAAGACTATTTGTGTGCCAATGAAGGGTAAGAGCTGTGATTTCAGATGGCAACCTAAGACAGGCACAACTTTCTGCTCCATGACTGAAAAGGTGTGCACCTTTTATACATAAAAATGGGAAAATGGGGGTTGGGGATTTAGCTCAGCGGTAGAGCGCTTGCCTAGGAAGCGCAAGGCCCTGGGTTCGGTCCCCAGCGCCGGAAAAAAAAAGAAAAAAAAGTCAAAAATGGGAAAATGTAGGGTGCACATCCAAGTTAACTTTGGCTGACTCCATGCTTATGATTAATCATGAATGAGTCTGCTGACAACTGTCTTATTTTTCATTAAGACATGTGTTATATCCTGCCAAGTGCTTCTGCTTAAGCATATGACCTTGTGAGACTGTTCAAGATTGAAGGAAATGGCCTTGGTAATCCATAGATACTGTGTACCACAAAATCACTATGTAATCATTTGTGATTAATGTTTACCTTCCTGGAATTGCTCATGCTTTGAGTTGCTTGCCTTTAAAAGTCACTGAGAAAATATAATCAGTGAACAGTATTTACTGTTAGTTCTCCCGACTTCTAATTTCTTTGACTCTTCTATCCTATCCCTACTCCCCTAGTCATTATGGCTTTCCCAGTGAATGAAAAGCAGGCTCTGGCAATATGTAGTCCCAGATATTTTAAAAACTTAGACAGAAAAATTACAAATGTTAGGCACCCCTTGGTAACAATGTGAATGCCACTTATTGCACCTATTCTGATATCTTGCTGTACTGGTAATTGTCATAGTTCATAGGAGTTTTAGGTACAACTATTAATAGCTTTCCTACTCTGTTTGAAAACACCAAACTGCCATGGAGCTATTTGTTGCTTTCTATTATTCTGGGCTGTATTGGTGAGCTTAGTAGGTAGTTGTGTTTTGATATTTTAGTTCCTACTGTCAGTACTGAACATAAATAACTGTATGTGTATAGTTTGTTTGAAAACAATTTCTCCCAAGTAAGAAAGAAATATTTTTTAAAATACAAGAAGTATACAGAACATCAAGCAGAAAGGACCAGGAAAGAAAGCAATCCATGACACATAATAATCAAAGATTAAATGTACTGAAAAGAAAAACACTAAAAGCTATGAAAGAAAAAGACGAAGTCACACATAAAGGTTCACACATTAGACTAACACCTGATTAAGGCTAATTCAAGACATGGAAAGTAGAAAATTAATGTAGCCAAAAATTAAAGAATTTTGTATTATATTTATAGTTCGTTAACTTTATATTATACTAGGAAATGAATTTCTCATGTCAGAGGAGTGAATGTGTGACTTAGACAAGTCAAAGGACCTGCAGGGGACAGTCCTGAAAAAAAAAATAAGAAGGCATAAAATGATGAACTTTAGAGGGGTGTACTTCAGAATAACATTCTTTTCCCAAATAGCCAAATGAAAAACCCAGAACTATGGTAAATTCTGAGGTAAAGAAAATACACTTAAGTTTAATCAGTGGACTGTTAGTTGCTACTGACATGTGAGTGCCACTTATTGCACCTATTCTGATATCTTGCTGTACTGGTAATTGTCATAATTCATAGGAGTTTCAGGTGGGTACAACTATTAATTGCTTTCCTAACATATCAACTTACCTACTGCTTGATATAGCATAGAATCTCAACTTCAAGTTAGAGGCTTCTAAGTTATATCCAGCAAGAATCACTTTAATGCTGAGATATGCCTGTGAGACTTATTTAGCAACAGGCAAACAACCAGTCAACCTGAAACTTGTGCATTTGGGGGAAAGTCATTTCAAATACTTTGATTATGGGATGGAACTTTTTCTCTGAACACAATTGAAATCATGTCTGATACTAGAAATCTAGTCATATTTATGGGGCTAATGAGGTGATGGACCTTAAAATTTATCACATCAGTTTACTAGGTCAGCCCAATTCCTTACAGCATTCTAAATATTACTCTTATATCCACAAATAATGGGGTCATCACCCCTCATCACAGAAACATCCTTTTACAGAAAATGGAGACCATCACAGAAAACCAAAAACTGGACAACACAATGACAAGATAAATGGATTGTGGGAAACCCAGCACCAGTAGATACATGTACATCATAGGTCCACTGTCTATAGTTCAGGGAACATTACAGAAGTGGGGTTGCAAAGACCATAAGAGCCAACATAACTGAAAGTCTGTTTTGAAATTGCCTCTCAGAAAAAAACTGGATGCAAAACCACAATGATGGTAATATCAATGCAATGATAAATTACAGAAAACTAAAAAATTACAGACAACTAAAGATGGTTGGAGAAATATTATGTCTCTAATAGATTGTCCAATAAAGAGCATTCTATTTGAATGCCATATACACAAAAGAGAGCAAAATAGATTTGTTGTATTTCTATATGTATATATGTATATATATGCAAACATGTAAATTAAAACACACATATATAACAATACTGAAACAGTGACTTTGAGATTGTGGTGCATGTGATGGACTGAAGAAGGGAGTGCTATAATTCATTTTCAACAAAATTTTAAAATAATAATAGTAATAGAAGTAAACGTAGAATTTCTATTAATGGGAGTTCAGGAAGGTCCAAAGAAGAATTACTGAGGAAATTAATTTCTTTACTGGAGGTTTTCTTTAAGATTTCCATATCTCATATTTGTATTAGAGAGTCTTTCTAGGAAGGCAAACTGTGAAAAAAGAAAGTTTGACTTTGAGAAAGATGTCTCAGTTTATGAAAAGAGATACGACAAATATCTATGTGGTTTGTGAGTATGTGAAATGCATGTGTGAATGCAGAATTCACATATATGTGAATGTCTATGGTGTGTGTGTATATATGTGTGCGCACACACACATGACTCTGTTCATTTGTGTATGCCACAAAGCCTCTGTTCATTCCTGTCTCCATCTCCCATCTGCAGGCAGAAGCTTCTGGTTCGGAGATGCTTCTGCTACAACACTCAGTTGTTTGGTTTTTAATGTTTTGATGACATGAACTCATATCACAAAGCCTATGTGTCTATTGCTTTAGACACTGAACTACCTTTTTAGTCCATTTTTTGTATTGATAAAATTGTTATCCATATCAAACTCATCATATGTGATGATAAATTTTGTTTGTTAATGAAATTTTATCCAGAACTATCTATTACACATGATTCTAGGCACAACTCTGAAGGATTATTAAATGTCATCAACTTTGAACCTTGCTTCTGAGAAATTATTAGGATTAGGTAATTGAGGTGGAAAAATAACGCTGTAATTGGGCTATACTATTCTTTAGGCATAGTTCCTGGAATGTATATAAAGGAGAATGCTCACTGAATATGAGCATTCATTGTCCTCTGCTTCTTTTTTTTTTAAATACGTCTTTTTTTACCCCAGAGCTGAGGACTGAACCCAGGACCTTGCGCTTGCTAGGCAAACGCTCTACCACTGAGCTAAATCCCCAACCTCTGCTTCTTAACTCAGTGAGTCACTTCACTACCTGTAAACTTCTGTCATCAGAACAGAATTGCAAAAGAAACTTTTTAAAAGTATTTTTACAATGCACAGAAGTAAGCCTGATTTTATTAATTAATTAGTTGATTTTTAGCCATTGGAAAAGTTATGTGGCAAGAATGGCTCAGTGGTTAAGAGCACTGACTGCTCTTCCAGAGGTCCTGAGTTCAAATCCCAACCACCACATGGTAGCTCCTAACCATCTGTAATGAGATCTGATGCTCTTTTCTGGTTTGTCTGAAGAAAGCTACAGTATATTTATATATAATAAATAAATCTTTAAAAAGTTGGGTAAGACATATCTCCAAATTTCATGTATGGAGCAGAATATAGAATACCATTTTGATATTACTCCACTTACTTGTCTGTAGAACCTTCCTCCTGAGGAGAAGCAGATGAAATCTTTAATACTTCAGCATTATCATTAGACAAGATTTTCTTACTGTGATTATCAATGGCTTCTTTTATTTTATCTGTTTACCAACAGTATTTAGTGAACCTGATGATGTTGTTATGTCATCAGATCTATTTGGAAAATCTTTATAAAATATATTGTCATCATCCCCATATATCTCAAGAGAGTTTTCAATAAGAACTTTTACAATAGCAAAATGTAACACAAGGCAAAAACAAGATCCTCATTTCACATATTTTACAAATTTAAAGTCAAGTAAAAAAATTAAAATAAAAATTATGAGGAAAATAGCAGTTACTACAAATATATAAATCAATGAAATGAACTCTGAAATGGAGACTCTAAGTTCTTTGCATGTTACTAAAACTTGTTACAATTGCAAATAAATTTGCAAACAATAGAGAAACTACTAAAGCAAAGCAAAGTTTCAGAACTGATATGTTGCCAAGAATAATTATAAATGAATTAATTGCTTGAAGGAATCTTGACTATTTTGTGTTGTTTTTTGAGAGGCTTGTGGAGAGGAGAAGGAATTTCATTGAATGGAGTTCCCCTTTTATTCTAGGCACCTCAATACTTGATACATTATTTGTGACAACTTTTGAGTGGCTTAATTGACTTGGACTTCCTGGAAGAAACTTATCATTGGTTAGAATTTAGGGTTATAATTGCCAGGTGCTATTTGCAGTGTACTCTCTCTACTTCATGTTTTCGGTCCAATTTGAGAGACATCAGTTTTCAGCTTCCAGTTTCGTTGTCCTTGCTTCCTCTTTTACTTCTCTGACATAATTTGAAGGATTGTAATATCTCTGCTTCTCTTAGTGCCAAATAATCATTTACTTGTATAAGTTGTCTTGGTCATGTTGTTTTATTAAAGCAATAAAAAGTTACTTAGAGGAGAAGTTGATGAGAAAAGGGAATATAAATTGAAAAAATGTCTCCATCAGATTGGCTTATTGTGTAGGGAAGTCTATGTGACACTGTCTTGATTAACAATATAAATTTTAGGACCCAGACCTCCAGGATGGAGTCACCTTGGTGCTATTGGTCAGGCTAAGAAAAAAATATGAGGTACAGGTCAGTAGGCAGAACTACTACATGGCTTCTGCTTAGGTTCTTGCCTCCAAGACCCTGCCTACTTCAGTTTAGGCCCTGATATTTCTCAGTAATAAACTGTCAAATAGAAGTATAACATGGAGTCCTCCAAAAGTTGCTTTTCAACTGTGAAAATATAACCTGCCTTCCATAAGTTGATTTTTAATCAGTGTTTTATTACACCAATAGTAGGATGTTTAGATATTTTCTAAATTGAAAAACATTAATGTCCCTTTTCTTCTGAGATGGCGGATTAAGTCAACTCTGTTAATCTCGTGTTTCTTCCCAAGATGAACATCTTTATGTTTGAGCAGTCTTGGACTAAATAGGAGGGACATGATTCTCAGGAAAATCACACTTAAATGATTGTCTTCTTTTATGTGCACACTGTTCAGAATACTTTTGCTTCCTTTTCTTCATACCTGCTCCTACAAAGAAATACATTTTAATAGAACTGTCCATATAGGGAAAATCATTAATTTTTATTAAGAGTGGAAATACTATTCCTTCACTTGAACTGAACATGCAGTTTAACATAGGGTTTGATTTTAGAGTGCCAGTAGTTGTGTACTTTGAAGAAAAGAGTATGTTAGTAGTCTAGGCCAAGTAGAGTCCTGGGTAAGAAAGCTATTCAAACAATGTCTTGTATTATCCTACTCCAGTGAGTCATATAACCATGACTTCCTTCATGTGGGCCTTATTCCTGGAAGCTATTGGTTAAAATATACCCTTGATTTCTTTTATTGTCTGTTGTTTTATTACTTTTTAAAATGTAAGATCTTTATTGAATGTGTGTGAATTTCTCATCATGCAACCCAATAACTCCCCTTTTCCAATCCCATATCTTCTCTCCCCTTAGAAATCCCCCAAATCCAAAATTACAAATTAAATAAGTATTTAAATTAAAATTAAATTCTAAAAATTAACTAAAACAAATAAAAATTCATCTCTCTGAGATGCGATGTGCCATGGTGTGTCACATTGTCTATACCCTTTTACCCAAAGAGTTTTACTTGCAAATGTTCATTGAAATGAGTCAGTGGTCTAGTTCAAGGCCTCTGGATTTTGCTACATCATCAATAGTGGAAGCTCCAAGAGACTGTTCCCCTCCTATATTCTGTACTTCCTGATGTTTCCCTTAGTCACGGAGATCCTTCAGCTTTGAATCTGCAGGGCCAGCCCCTTTACATGCTTCAGCAGCTGCACCTATGTCCTCTACATACATGTAGCATATATGCAGCTTGATCTTCCTTTAGATCCCTTAACATTTATTGTGGGGCCTTTCTATGACTCTGTAGTCTGCCTCTGGATCCCTTCCTTCTAGCTGGGAAGCCTTGTCTGGCTTCAGTGGGAGAAGATGCACTTAGCCCTGTTGGAAATTCATGTATGAAGGAGATTTGGTATCCATCTGGTTTACTTCTCTGAAGAGGAGAAATGGAGGGAAGAGGTTGTGGGGATGGAATTTGAATAAGAATGGGAGTGGTCTGCAATTAAGATATAAAGTGAATAAATAAATGAATACATATAAGTTTATAATAAAATTAATAGTTACAGTAAAGCCAAGGTACATAAGACTGAAAATTAATTAATGCCAGCACACATTATTCTTTCTTGTATAAGTAGGAGTTAGTGACAAAATATAGAACATTCAAAATATAATATACACTTGTTATTTATCATTACTCATTATATTGCATATTTTGTATTATAAAACTGTGTACAATTTGCTTTTATATGGCCAGAAATGCAGTTGTTGTGAATTTTTTCTTCATTATAAGAGTCTCACCACTATGAAACATAACTACTATGTACCCCAACGTAGTATGACAATGAAAAAAAAAAAAACAAAACAAACACAACACTATATAAACATTATTTTTCAACTTCATTCTATTTTATTTGGAATACCATAATATGTGGAGCATATTGTTGACTAAAATATCAATATGTAAAATCAATATCTAAAAAATGAAAGAAAAAATGATTCACTTACTCAAACTACATTAACAATCTCCCTTCTCAAACTTTCCTAAAACAGATCAATACAACTTCCTCTCTGAATAGTGCAAATCTAAGGTGTCCTTTAAAAGCAGTGATATCATTGAAGTATCCCCAATACATGGTTCACAATGAGGACTTTGTTTCCAAAGGAAGAAAACAACTGATCCCCTTATTGGTTTTTTGAAATCATGTCTGAAAACTGAATTGCTGGAAGTAGAATTTCATAGAAACTGAGGGGCTATGTGAACAGATCATTGTAAGTGGCCAAGTGATTCACGAAAGAGTCTTTAATCTTGAAAAACAAATGAAAAAGTTATTTTAGGAGAATATAGTTTGTGGCATCTGCAGTAGGAAACTAAACAGGATTTTACGTTTGTTTTTCTAACTTTAATGTTACTCATGAAACTCTATTAAATACAAAGAAAAACCAAGATAAATGTTTAGTCATCCAACTCAATATGCAATCTCAATTCAAAAGAAGACTATATAGCTGAAGTTTTGCCTTGTCCAGCCTCAGTGAGAGCATGTGCCTAAACCTGAAGAGACTTGATGTGTCAGGGTGAGAGAATACCCAGGGCGTTCTATCTCAGAGAGAAGGGGATGGACAATATAAGGGAGAAAGAAGAGGTGGGCACCATTCAGGTTGTAAAATGAATGAATGAATGAATGAATGAATGAATGAAAGAGTGGATTCTTGCGTGCAAAATGGCAATAATAATAATAACCAATGAAACAGACAAACATACAAAAACCAAACTGTTTATCCTGGAAATGAGCAAACTCAATAAATGGAGGGACAGAAAATACCTCATCCTGATCGTTCAATTGGGTGAATAAGTACTTTTAGTTCATAGTAAGGAAAGTTCTAATATGCATGTACATCTTTCTTACAGAACCGCCTGGAACAGGGTGAACTTTATTACTGGAGCACCCTGGGTTGCATTAATATGGTCTCACAGTTTCACATCTGTTCTTTAAATGTGTAAATAATCAAGTATGTAAATTAGTTGTAAACAGCACCTTGTTTAATGGATAAAAATGTCACTTTGTTCATGAAACACCACAATCACCTTTTATGTTGTACCAAGGAGAAAGTGAGAAAACATGGAATATTCCCAGGGATTCTTGTACCTTTATAGTGCTCTGAATGCACATGGCTACCATCAGGCACTGATCTTCACTTTTGTCTGTGTGATGTGACCCCAGCTTTCTGGAAATGAGAGCCAGACCCATTTGGCAAGAAGCATGATGAAGAAAGAACCAGTACTTTTGCCTAATGCTACAAAACATGCCTTCTCTCTCGATGTCTGGGGCCATAGCTGTACAGTCTACTGAGAGGCAAACTTATCATGTAGCCCAATTAAATTAAAAGGATAATATTTGTTCTAGACTCATTGATTTTCCATGGCAAGATACAGGTTAATATTCTTAATTATTTGACCTTGGGTTTGGTTGGAAATATCTGATTAAGAGAAAGTCTCTCTTTGGTAGAGAAGGAAAACAATTTCATGTATCTACTGGACAGAGCACAACATACAACTCTCAATAACCTATTATATGTCAGTGTTATTATTTTTGAGGAATATTTTGGATAAGTGTGATTTAAGACATGTATTTTGTAAAACACACTGTTATCACTCTTGTTACTTGTTCTGTTGCTACATCACAGGGTATAGCTAGAGGCGAAATGAATGGCCGCATTTGCAATGCGATTTGATATATAAGGAAGTTAGTTTCCAACAGAAGGTGTTAAAACTGTGTCTTTGAGATGAATTTTTAGCTTATCAGACTTTTATCTACCATACCTCTTATCCTACGGTCTTAATTTTCCTTAGTTGAAGGAAACTGTCATCATAAGTTTATCGCAGGGAAAGAAAGTACATAACTGAAAGGGAATAATAATAAGAAATACACAATTTTTTAAAAATAAAAAAAATAAATAAATTGAAAAAAGAAAGATGTTGAATGTTTGGGATGCAAAATTCATCTTTTCTTTTAAGACAGATGCTGTAACGAACACTAATTCTTCACTCCAATCTACTTCTTGTTCAGTTTGATACTTTTCCTTCAGGGACCAGTGCCATTCATTTGCTAGTGTTTTGAATATATTATCTGAATCTTGTTTCTTTCCAGCAATGATAGATAGCATATCCTATATGAGAGGAAGACAAGCGTCTATTATTATGGATCCATACTTCTGAAGCACAAATATGTCTCTTATTACGAACCAAAGACAAAGCAATTATGGGTACAGGGCTACAAATGAGAGGAATGTAAAAGACATTGAAATTTTTCTTTGTTAGCTTCCAAATATATTTTTCCTCTACTCCATTTTTCCCAATGGGAAACATTTGGGTTTTATTGGAATCACATAATTTTCAGCATTTAATCACACTTCTAATCCCCAAGCATTTTCGTAAATCGTCCTCTCTTATAATTTCCTTTCTTGTATAAAGATACTTCTCAGGAATTATATTCTCAGTTACAATTGGGACATTATGCTTTCATAGGTCAAATTATTATTTTATTTACTTTTCTTCTTGACCTTTGTTCTGAATCCCAAAATCTGTGTTTTTAAGAAAGCCTTTTCTCAATACACTTCCTAGACTTTTATTTCTGTTTTTGGTGACTTGTATTTTTCAACTATCTCTGTCTAAACATGCTGTTCCAACCCAAACAAATTTCAATCCTCCTATGGTTCACTTGGTAAAAATGCTTACAATTCCGAAGGTTAATCCATATTTTTAAAACTCTCAAAGTTGTGATGATTACAATCATGATTTCCAGAAACCTTTCCTGTAACAAACCTAAGGGGCAGCAATGAATATCACATGCCTAACATATAAACTTTTTCACATGCAGCATGAATTCCTGGCAAAGTTATAATGCTAAAATGGATGCTGGACAGTAAATAAATCTTCCCAATGGCAATTCAGTAACTTATTTAAAATAGATCAAGGCATGTTAAGTGGCTTTTGAATATAGTCTACATATACATATATAAAATGATTAATATATAGCAAAGATTAATGCATATATCTAATTCATTGGTAATATAAAAGTCTCTAGATATTTGGAATTATAAGATCGAGTAATTTCAGAGGCTATGACATTAAGGGAGACTCCAGAGAAATAAGAGTGATAAAGGAGCTGCAGTAAATAGTAGTTGGTGACTCGGTGGAAAACATCCATAAATCCATTTCTCCAACAAGCTGGTGGGTTTGGGTCTTTGCTGCTGAAATCCGTGCAAAATGTGGGAATACTATTTATTTTTATTTTTATTTTCTTCAATTTTCTTTCATGGCATGATTCAAACTTCAATGGTATCTCTAGTTTAAAAGGTCTTAAACTCAGGGATAGGTTATCTAAGAATTCATCACTTTGATGAAAGAATTTACTTAGAACAAAGGTCCCTAGAAATTATGCGAAGCAGGATAGTTGTAAAACCCAAAAGGAAACTCACCAGTATTGGAGAAGGAAGACTTCCGTCTTAACAGATACTCGTGAGAGACTTGCCAAAGAGTTGTTTATTGGTACTGGTGGAGTTTGATAATTCCCACCAAGCTGCTCTTTACTTGGTGCTGGTTGGGTTATATACACATTGTCTTGGCTGGTATCGGTGCTACAAGTAATCCCCAGGTTTAAAAAAGAAGGTATTTTCTTAGATAATCTCTGAATCTAAGAAGTAAGGACGGTTGTTTTAATTGAAGTCACCTGGCCCTTGCATGCCATTTTGATATTATAGCATGGATTCCTTCTGCATCCCCACAAATACAAAGAAAATAGCTGGTCAATGTTATAACAATTATAATAATGTCATTGCTTACTAATGCACTGCATATCTGGTTGTATGTGACCCATAATTCTGGTATAATCAGGAAATTCTTGTGTTTGCCTTGAAAGCGATACACGCAGGTATTATAGTACTGATCTTTTAGTTGTCCTGCGTGACTTTCTGACTGAACAGCCATGGGAAAATGTAAACAGAAATATTATCATTTTACAAAACAACTTGCTTGACTGCATTTCTATGACAGACCTTGGCTTTACCCTATGAACTCTGAACTTAAATATGAGATCATAAATCTCTCCCCTATGGGTATGTTATGCTATATTAAGACTTCCGTAAGAGACAAGCAAGATGGCACATGCCTTTAATCCCAGATCCTAGGAAGTAGGGCTAAGAGACTCTCTCCGAGTTTGAGGCCAGCCTGGATTACAAAGCACTTTATAGCACAGCAGAGCTGTTACAGAGTATAAAGTGATTTGCCAATGGGTTGCTAATTTATGTAGTCTAAAACTATATGTTAAGACCCAATATAACAAACTAAGTGACATTTCTATACATATAATTAATTAATTAATTAATTTCTTGGATTTATATCTTAGCTATACTCAGGACCACTAGAAAGAGATACCAAAATTTCGAGGCAAATAAGTGAAGTTTTCCTTCATATTTTTTGTGTAATTCTTAGTGCTATTTGTTATAAATCATATTTTCAGGGTTAAATCATTCTACCTTTTTTGTTATGGTAAGAGAACC
The DNA here is from genome assembly GCF_021556685.1 of Rattus norvegicus. Classification (NCBI taxonomy): domain Eukaryota; kingdom Metazoa; phylum Chordata; class Mammalia; order Rodentia; family Muridae; genus Rattus; species Rattus norvegicus. The sequence goes on along the minus strand of NC_141535.1, from coordinate 104,279,340 downwards.
TCTATGCACACCTATAATCCCCTCATTGTGAAGAGGAGCATCTGGAATTCTGGACAGTACATTAAGGCCAGGGCATATTGTTCGACTGGGGCAACTGCTGTGTCCGTTTTCCTTTATCTCTCTCATGCTAGAAAGATTATTCCAGTAATGAGAAACCGTTCCTCCAGATGGGAAAAATAATGCATTCTCATAATAAATTTTAGCCAAGTCTTCTCCAAATAATTTTGGGGAGATTTCAATCACAAACTTTACTAGAGAAATCTGTGACAACGTGGGGCAAACACACAGGGTCTCTGTCATTTTTCAGTAGTTGAAAATCACTTCTGTAATACCTCTACATCTCTTAGTGCCAAATAGTCACATACTTGTATAAGTTGTCTTGGTCATGCTGTTTTAATAAAGCAATAAAATATCACTTAGAGAAGTTGGTGAGAAAAGGGAATATTAACTGAGAAAATGTCTCCATCAGACAGGTCTATAGTATAGGGAAGTCTATGTGACATTGTCTTGATTAATAATGGAAATATTAGGGCCCAGATCTCCAGGATGGTGACACCTTGGCGCTATTGGTCAGGCTAAGAAAAATATATGAGGTACAGGTCAGTAGGCAGAACTACTACATGGCTTCTGCTTAGGTTCTTGCCTCCAAGATCCTGCCTACTTCAGTTTAGGCCCTGATATTTCTCAGTAATAAACTGTCAAATAGAAGTATAACATGGAGTCCTCCACAAGTTGCTTTTCAACTATGAAAGTATAACCTGCCTTCCATTAGTTCCTTTTTTAACAGTGTTTTATTACACAAATAGTAACATGTTTATATACTTTCTAAATTCAACAACACTGATGTCCCTTTTCTTCTGAGATAGCAGGTCAAGTCAACTCAACTCATATTTCTTCCCAGGATGAACATCTTTATGTTTGAGCAGTCTTGCACTAAATAGAAATGAAATGATTCTCAGGAAAATCACATTCAAATGATTGTCTTCTTTTATGTTCACATTGTTCAGAATACTTCTTCTTTTTCTTCATACTTGATCCTACAAAGGAATACATTTTAATAGAACTGTCCATATAGGGAGAATCATTAATAGTAAGAGTGGAGAAATATTTTATTCCTTCATTTGGACAGAACATACAATTTAACATACGGTTTTATTTTAGATTGCCAGTAGCTGTGCACCTTGGAGAAAAGAGTTTGTTAGTAGTCTAAGCCAAGTAAAGTCCTGGGTAAGAAAGATATTCAAACCACTTCTTGTATCATCCTACTCCACTGAGTCATATGACCATGATTTCCTTCATGTGGGCCTTATTCCTGGAAGCTATTGGTTAAAATATACCCTTGATTTCTTTTATTGTCTGTTGTTTTTTACTTTTTAAAATGTAAGTTCTTTATTGAATGTGTGAATTTCTCATCATACAACCCAATACCTCTCCTATTCCAATCCCATATCTTCTCTCCGCTTAGAAATTCCCCAAATCCAAAATTACAAATTAAATAAGTATTTAAATTAAAATTAAATTCTAAAAATTAACTAAAAGTTAAAAATTCCTCTCTGTGAGATGCGATGTGCCATGGTGTGTCACATTGTCTATACCCTTTTACCCAAAGAGTTTTACTTGCAAATGTTCATTGAAATGAGTCAGTGGTCTAGTTCAAGGCCTCTGGATTTTGCTACATCATCAATAGTGGAAGCTCCAAGAGACTGTTCCCCTCCTATATTCTGTACTTCCTGATGTTTCCCTTAGTCATGGAGATCCTTCAGCTTTGAATCTTCAGGGCAAGCCCCTTCAAATGCTTCAGCAGCTACACCTATTTCCTCTACATACATGTAGCATATATGCACCTTAATCTTCATTTAGATCCCTTAACATTTAGTATGGGGCCTTTCTATGACTCTGTTTTCCATCTCTGGGTCCCTTTATTCTAGCTGGGAAGCCTTATCTGTTCTGAGTGGGTGAAGGTACACTTAGCCCTGTTGCAAATGACGTATGAAGGAGATTTGGTATCCATCTGGGTTCGATACGTCTCTGAAGAGGAGAAATGGAGGGAGGAGTTTGTGAGGATGGGATTTGGATAAGAATGGCAGTGGTCTGCAATTAAGATATAAAGTGAATAAATAAAAGAATACATATAGGTTTATAATGAAATTATTAGTTACAGTAAAGCCAAGGTACATAAGACGGTAAGCAAAATCTTACTGGCATAAATTATTCTTTATTTTATAAGTAGGTGTTAGTGCTAGAATATAGAACATTCAGAGTATAATGTACACATGTAAATTATCATTATGCATTATATTGCATATTTTGTATGATACAATTGTGTACAATTGCCTTTTATATGACTAAAAATGCAGTTCATGTGAATATTTTTCTTCATTATAATTGTCTCGGGGTTGGGGATTTACCTCAGTGGTAGAGCGCTTGCCTAGGAAGCGCAAGGCCCTGGGTTCGGTCCCCAGCTCCGAAAAAAAGAACCAAAAAAAAAATAATTGTCTCACCACTATGAAACATGACTATTATGTAACTCAAAGTAATGGTGCAATAATAAAACAAAGTGAACACAGCATTATGTAGTCCATATTTTTTTCAAATTCATTCCAGTTTCCTTGGAATACCATAATATGTGGAGCATATTGTTGACTAAAATATCAATATGTAAAATCAATATCTAAAAAATGAAAGAAAAAATGATTCACTTACTCAAACTACATTAATAATCTCCCTTCTCAAACTTTCCTAAAACAGATCAATACAACTTCCTCTCTGAATAGTGCAAATCTAAGGTGTCCTTTAAAAGCAGTGATATCATTGAAGTATCCCCAATACATGGTTCACAATGAGGACTTTGTTTCCAAAGGAAGAAAACAACTGATCCCCTTATTGGTTTTTTGAAATCATGTCTGAAAACTGAATTGCTGGAAGTAGAATTTCATAGAAACTGAGGGGCTATGTGAACAGATCATTGTAAGTGGCCAAGTGATTCACGAAAGAGTCTTTAATCTTGAAAAACAAATGAAAAAGTTATTTTAGGAGAATATAGTTTGTGGCATCTGCAGTAGGAAACTAAACAGGATTTTACGTTTGATTTTCTAACTTTAATGTTACTCATGAAACTCTATTAAATACAAAGAAAAACCAGGATAAATGTTTAGTCATCCAACTCAATATGCAATCTCAATTCAAAAGAAGACTATATAGCTGAAGTTTTGCCTTGTCCAGCTTCAGTGAGAGCATGTGCCTAAACCTGAAGAGACTTGATGTGTCAGGGTGAGAGAATACCCAGGGCGTTCTATCTCAGAGAGAAGGGGATGGACAATATAAGGGAGAAAGAAGAGGTGGGCACCATTCAGGTTGTAAAATGAATGAATGAATGAATGAATGAAAGAGTGGATTCTTGCGTGCAAAATGGCAATAATAATAATAACCAATGAAACAGACAAACATACAAAAACCAAACTGTTTATCCTGGAAATGAGCAAACTCAATAAATGGAGGGACAGAAAATACCTCATCCTGATTGTTCAATTGGGTGAATAAGTACTTTTAGTTCATAGTAAGGAAAGTTCTAATATGCATGTACATCTTTCTTACAGAACCGCCTGGAACAGGGTGAACTTTATTACTGGAGCACCCTGGGTTGCATTAATATGGTCTCACAGTTTCACATCTGTTCTTTAAATGTGTAAATAATCAAGTATGTAAATTAGTTGTAAACAGCACCTTGTTTAATGGATAAAAATGTCACTTTGTTCATGAAACACCACAATCACCTTTTATGTTGTACCAAGGAGAAAGTGAGAAAACATGGAATATTCCCAGGGATTCTTGTACCTTTATAGTGCTCTGAATGCACATGGCTACCATCAGGCACTGATCTTCACTTTTGTCTGTGTGATGTGACCCCAGCTTTCTGGAAATGAGAGCCAGACCCATTTGGCAAGAAGCATGATGAAGAAAGAACCAGTACTTTTGCCTAATGTTACAAAGCATGACTTCTCTCTCGATGTCTGGGGCCATAGCTGTACAGTCTACTGAGAGGCAAACTTATCATGTAGCCCAATTAAATTAAAAGGATAATATTTGTTCTAGACTCATTGATTTTCCATGGCAAGATACAGGTTAATATTCTTAATTATTTGACCTTGGGTTTGGTTGGAAATATCTGATTAAGAGAAAGTCTCTCTTTGGTAGAGAAGGAAAACAATTTCATGTATCTACTGGACAGAGCACAACATACAACTCTCAATAACCTATTATATGTCAGTGTTATTATTTTTGAGGAATATTTTGGATAAGTGTGATTTAAGACATGTATTTTGTAAAACACACTGTTATCACTCTTGTTACTTGTTCTGTTGCTACATCACAGGGTATAGCTAGAGGCGAAATGAATGGCCGCATTTGCAATGCGATTTGATATATAAGGAAGTTAGTTTCCAACAGAAGGTGTTAAAACTGTGTCTTTGAGATGAATTTTTAGCTTATCAGACTTTTATCTACCATACCTCTTATCCTACGGTCTTAATTTTCCTTAGTTGAAGGAAACTGTCATCATAAGTTTATCGCAGGGAAAGAAAGTACATAACTGAAAGGGAATAATATTTGAAATGTAAATAAGAAATACACATTTTTAAAAAATTAAATAAATAAATAAATAAATAAATAAATAAATAAATAAATAAATGAAAAAAGAAAGATGTTGAGTGTTTGGGATGCAAAATTCTTCTTTTCTTTTAACACAGATGCTGTAACTAACACGAATTCTTCATTCCAATCTACTTCTTGTTCAGTATCAAACTTTTCTTTCAGGGACCAGTACCATTCATTTGCTAGTGTTTTGACTATATTATCTGAATATTGTTCCTTTCCAGCAATGATACATAGCATATCCTATGTGAGAGAAAGACAAGCTTCTATTATTATAGACCCACACTTGTGAAGCACAAGCCATGGCAATTATGGGTGCAGGGCTACAAATGAGAGGAACGTAAAAGTCATTGAAATTTTTCTTTGTTAGCTTCCAAATATATACTCCCCTAATCCATTTTCCCCAATTTGAAACATTGGGTTTTATTGGAATCACATAATTTTCAGCATTAAATCACACTTCTAATCCTCAAGCGTTTTGGTGAATGGTCCTCTCTTACATTTTCTTTTCTTCTATGAAGGGCCTTCTCAGGAATTACATTCTCAGTTACTATTGGATGATTTTTCATTCAAAGATCAAATTATTAGTTTATTTACTTTTCTCCTTGGCCTTTGTTCTGAATCCCAAAATCTGTTTTTAAGAAAACCTTTTCTCAATATACTTCCTAGACTTTTATTTCCTTTTCCAGTGACTTCTAATTTTCAACTATCTCTGTCTAAATATGCTGTTCAAACCCTAGCAAATTTCAATCCTTCTATGGTTCACTTGGTAAAAATGCCTACCATTCCAAGTGTTATTCCATATTTTTAAAACTTCCAAAGTTGTGATGATTACAATCATGATGATTTCCAGAAACCTTTCCTGTAACAAACCTAAGGGGCAGCAATGAATATCACATGCCTAACATATAAACTTTTTCACATGCAGCATGAATTCCTGGCAAAGTTATAATGCTAAAATGGATGCTGGACAGTAAATAAATCTTCCCAATGGCAATTCAGTAACTTATTTAAAATAGATCAAGGCATGTTAAGTGGCTTTTGAATATAGTCTACATATACATATATAAAATGATTAATATATAGCAAAGATTAATGCATATATCTAATTCATTGGTAATATAAAAGTCTCTAGATATTTGGAATTATAAGATCGAGTAATTTCAGAGGCTATGACATTAAGGGAGACTCCAGAGAAATAAGAGTGATAAAGGAGCTGCAGTAAATAGTAGTTGGTGACTCGGTGGAAAACATCCATAAATCCATTTCTCCAACAAGCTGGTGGGTTTGGGTCTTTGCTGCTGAAATCCGTGCAAAATGTGGGAATACTATTTATTTTTATTTTTATTTTCTTCAATTTTCTTTCATGGCATGATTCAAACTTCAATGGTATCTCTAGTTTAAAAGGTCTTAAACTCAGGGATAGGTTATCTAAGAATTCATCACTTTGATGAAAGAATTTACTTAGAACAAAGGTCCCTAGAAATTATGCGAAGCAGGATAGTTGTAAAACCCAAAAGGAAACTCACCAGTATTGGAGAAGGAAGACTTCCGTCTTAACAGATACTCGTGAGAGACTTGCCAAAGAGTTGTTTATTGGTACTGGTGGAGTTTGATAATTCCCACCAAGCTGCTCTTTACTTGGTGCTGGTTGGGTTATATACACATTGTCTTGGCTGGTATCGGTGCTACAAGTAATCCCCAGGTTTAAAAAAGAAGGTATTTTCTTAGATAATCTCTGAATCTAAGAAGTAAGGACGGTTGTTTTAATTGAAGTCACCTGGCCCTTGCATGCCATTTTGATATTATAGCATGGATTCCTTCTGCATCCCCACAAATACAAAGAAAATAGCTGGTCAATGTTATAACAATTATAATAATGTCATTGCTTACTAATGCACTGCATATCTAGTTGTATGTGACCCATAATTCTGGTATAATCAGGAAATTCTTGTGTTTGCCTTGAAAGCGATACACGCAGGTATTATAGTACTGATCTTTTAGTTGTCCTGCGTGACTTTCTGACTGAACAGCCATGGGAAAATGTAAACAGAAATATTATCATTTTACAAAACAACTTGCTTGACTGCATTTCTATGACAGACCTTGGCTTTACCCTATGAACTCTGAACTTAAATATGAGATCATAAATCTCTCCCCTATGGGTATGTTATGCTATATTAAGACTTCCGTAAGAGACAAGCAAGATGGCACATGCCTTTAATCCCAGATCCCAGGAAGTAGATTTAAGAGAATCTCTCCGAGTTTGAGGTCAGCCTGAACTACAAAGCAAGTTACAGCACAGACAGAGCTGTCCCAAAGAGTAAACCTGATTTTCCATTGGGTTGCTATTTTGCGTATGTAAAAATGTATGTTTAGACTTTATATATTAAAGTAAGTGACATTCCATTACATATAATTAATAAATTTCTTGGATTTACATCTTAGCTAAACTCAAGACCACTGGAAAGAGATACCAAAATTTGGAGGCAAATTGTAACAATAGAATTTCTTTTAACATGCATAAGTGAAGTTTTCCTTCACATTTTTAGTAAATTCTAATTGCTTTTTGTTATAAATCATATTTTCAGGGCTAAATAATTTTACCTTTTAAGTTATGGTAGGAGAACCTCCTATGCACACCTATAATCCCCTCATTGTGAAGAGGAGCATCTGGACTTCTGGACAGTACATCAAGGCTGGGGCATGTCATTCCACTGGGTCAAATGCTGTGTCCATTTTCCTTTATCTCTCTCATGATAGATTATTCCAGTAATGAGAAACCTTTGCTCCAGAAGGGAAAAATAATGCATTCTCATAATAAATTGAAGCCAAGTCTTCGCCAAATAATTTTGGGGAATTTTCAATCAGAAGTTTTACAAGAGAAATCTGTGACAACGTGGGGCAAACACACAGGGTCTCTGTCATTTTTCAATAGTTGAAAATCACATCTGTAATACCTCTACATCTCTTAGTGCCAAATAGTCACATACTTGTATAAGTTGTCTTGGTCATGCTGTTTTAATAAAGCAATAAAATATCACTTAGAGAAGTTGTTGAGAAAGGGAATATTAATTGAGAAAATGTCTCCATCAGACCGGTCTATAGTATAGGGAAGTCTATGTGACATTGTCTTGATTAATAATGGAAATAATAGGGCCCAGATCTCCAGGACTGAGCCACCTTGGCGCTATTGGTCAGGCTAAGAAAAATATATGAGGTACAGGTCAGTAGGCAGAACTACTACATGGCTTCTGCTTAGGTTCTTGCCTCCAAGATCCTGCCTACTTCAGTTTAGGCCCTGATATTTCTCAGTAATAAACTGTCAAATAGAAGTATAACATGGAGTCCTCCACAAGTTGCTTTTCAACTATGAAAGTATAACCTGCCTTCTATAAGTTGCTTTTTAATCAGTGTTTTATTACACCAATAGTAGCATGTTTATATACTTTCTAAATTCAACAACACTGATGTCCTTTTTCTTCTGAGATGGCGGGTTATGTCAACTCTGTTCATCTCGTGTTTCTTCCTAGGATGAACCTCTTTATGTTTGAGCAGTCTTGCACTAAAGAGGAATGAAATGATTCTCAGGAAAATCACACTTAAATGATTGTCTTCTTTTATTTGCACATTGTTCAGAATACTTTTGCTTCTTTTTCTTCATACCTGATCCTACAAAGAAATATATTTTAATAGAACTGTCCATATAGAGAGAAGGATTACTAATTATTAAGAGTGGAGAAATATATTTTATCCCTTCATTTGGACAGAACATGCAGTTTAATATAGGGTTCGATTTTAGATTGCCAGTAGCTGTGTACTTTGGAGAAGAGTATGTTAGTAGTCTAAGCCAAGTAAAGTACTAGGTAAGAAAGCTGTTCAAACCATGTCTTGTATCGTCCTACTCCACTGAGTCATGTAACCATGATTTCCTCCATGTGGGCCTTATTCCTGGAAGCTATTGGTTAAAATATACCCTTGATTTCTTTTATTGTCTGTTGCTTTTTACTTTTTAAAATGTAAGTTCTTTATTGAATGTGTGTGAATTTCTCATCATACAACCCAATACCTCTCCCATTCCAATCCCAAATCATCTTTCCCCTTAGAAATCCCCCAAATCAAAATTTATAAATGAAACAAGTATTGAAATTAAAATTAAATTCTAAAACTTAACTAAAGCAGATAAAAATTCATCCCCATGAGATGTGATGTGCCATGGTGTGGTGTGTCACATTGTCTATACCCTTTACCAAAGCAGCTTTACTTGCAAATGTTCATTGAAATGAGTCAGTGGTCTAGTTCAAGGCCTCTGGATTTTGCTACATCATCAATAGTGGAAGCTCCACGAGACTGTTCTCCTCCTATATTCTGTACTTCCTGATGTTTCCCTTAGTCATGGAGATTCTTCAGCTTTGAATCTGCAGGGCCAGCCCCTTCACATGCTTTAGCAGCTGCACCTATGTCCTCTACATACATGTAGCATATATGCAGCTTGATCTTCATTTAGATCCCTTAACATTTAGTGTGGGGCCTTTCTATGACTCTGTTGTCCATCTCTGGGTCCCTTTCCTCCAGCTACAAAGCCTTGTCTGTCCTGAGTGGGTGAAGATCACTTAGCCCTGTTGTAAATGATGTATGAAGGAGATTTTGTATCCCTCTGTGTTCTATACTTCTCTAAAGAGAAGTATAAATGGAGGGAGGAGGTTGTGAGGATGGGATTTGGAGAAGAATGGGAATGGTCTGCCATTAAGTTTAAAAGTGAATAAATAAATGAATATACATAGGTTTATAATAAAATTATTAGTTACAGCAAAGCAAAGGTACATAAAACTGTAAATGAAATCATACCAGCATACATTAGTCTTTCTTATATAAGTCGAAGTTAGTGCTAAAATATAGAACATTCAGAGTAATATACACTTGTTAATTATCATTATGCATTATATTGCATATTTTATTTTATAATGTGTACAATTTGCTTTTATATGACCAGCAATACAGTCGATGTGAATATTCTGCCTCATTATAATAGTCTAATCACTATGAAACACGACTATTATGTAACCCAAAGTAGTGGTACAATAATAAAACAAAGCAAACACAGCATTATGTAATCAGTATTTTTTTCAACTTCATTCTAGTTTCCTTGGAATGCCATAATATGTGCAGCATATTGTTGACTAAAACATCAATATGTAAAATCAATATCTAAAAAATGAAAAAAAGAAATGATTCACTTATTCAAACTACATTAACAATCTCCCTTCTCAATCTTTCCTGAATAGATCAATACCTCTTCCTCTCTGAGTAGTGCAAATCGAAGGTATGCTTTAAAAGCAATGATATCATTGAAGTATCCCCAATACCTGGCTCATAATGAGGACTTTGTTCCCAAAGGAAAAAAACAACTGATCCCCTTATTGATATTTTGAAATCATGCCTGAAAATTGAATTGCTGGAAGTAGGATTTCATAGAAATTGAGGGGCTATGTGAACAGATAATTGTAAGTGTCCAAGTGATTCATGGAAGAGCCTTTAATCTTGAATAACATATGAATAAGTTGTTTTAGGAGAATATAGTTTGTTTTTGGCATCTGCAATAGAAAACCAAACAGGATTTTATGTTTGTTTTTCTAACTTTAATGTTATTCATGAAACTCTACTTAATACAAAGAAGTATCAGGGTAAATGTTTTGAAAACCAACTCAGGATAATCCTGTATTCCTGTCTCATTGTAAAGATTTACCAAAGCTAGGCATAAGATATATATGTCATATTGCCTCTTTGGTGTTATTTTTGCTTATCCTCTATTGCAGGAAATAGGCATTAGATACTTGGGGCTATGTCAACAGATAAATTATAAGCTGTCATCTGACTCACAGAAAATTTTCTGTCAATTAGGTCTAATATTCTCAAAAGTTGTCTTAAAAGAGTAACTTTTGGGTATAGTAGTTTTTGTAAAAGACTGAACACAGAGACAGTTATTTTAAGACAAGTTTACTCAATCTGTAAATATGAAGAAAGGGAACAGAGTAATTGTATTTCAGTTTGTACTAGAAATATTGCTTCATACCGTCCCCACCCCCAAGAGAAAAAAGGAACAAATTTAATTTGAACATAAAGTTGAGATTATAAGTAGGGGTCATTGTGACCCCTCAAGTTATACTTCTCTTTGAAAATGTCTTTGAAATGTGAACAAAAGACACCTTTTGCTGTCATTGAGTACTTTTTGTAACTATTTCTGTGATATATAATCTCTAATGTGTGAAAGCAAATATTACTTCTACTATGATGATATTGTTCACCAGCTGTTACCTCTGCACAGTGGCTACTTTCTCTTCTTCATTGACCTGGTCAAGTACCCCAAGCCATTCTTCATATAGTCTAGATGTCATCAGACTTTCTTAGATATTTTGAAGGAATTCATTATAAAGAGAAAAAATATATTTTGGGGAAAATGATATAAATTTCTCAATACACATTCGAGTCTAAATTTATGTTGAGTTTTAACTTTCTTCACAGCTAACAAACTTTATCCCAACTAGGGCATTTACTGGTATATAGGACCAATAAGTTTATCCTTCAAATCTAGAAACTAAGAGCAGATTTTCAGATGTGCTCGGATTGCAGAAAAATGTCTTCTTTGCTCAAGGTGCCTCTCATGAACAGCTGAGCAATCTAGTACAGATAAGAGACCAATTACTCAACTTGAATACTCTTTCTAAATGATACAAACATACAATAATTTAATGAAAACAAGAACAACCATAGTACGCTATTATTTCAATTCTAAGGTGCAGGAAATCATGCTTGTCACTGGAAGCATGAGGTCACATGAGGTCATGTTTCTTAGAGTAGGTCCTGTTACCAAACAACTGTGATTCCCAGCTCTATTCTAAATATTTAAGCTAATATTCACAGATAATATAGCCCTTACCCATCCATCAAAGAAGGTTGTCTTTGCAGTGGATGGAGACTATTAGAGGAAACCACAGCTACTCAAAGCAAATAGAACAAAATACCCTGTGGCTCTGAGCTACAGGGTATACATATACATAGTAACTCCTGAACCATAGACTCTGAGCATTGGGTAAAGTATCAAAAAAATGTACACCAGAGTATCAGGAACTTTGCTTTGAGATTGGATCTCATAGAAATGAAACAGAGACTTCACTTTTGATAGGCCAACAATATCATTGCTTAAACAATTTCTAAACAAAACATCATCAAAGTTAGTTACATTAATGCAGAATGAGGGAATCTCATGACACAAAACTTCCCGATAAAGAACTGTAGGCACATAAAGACTACTGAGAGTGAATATGTTAGCCTTTCCCAAAAATTAACTCCATTAATTGTAAGCCAATCACGGTTGGTTATCTCAGAAATAGTATATACACTACCAAGAATAATGAACTCATCAGATTTTTTAAAATATTTTGGATTTATCTATCTATATAATTATAACAGTTAAAGAAATTGGGACATGAACTTGAGCATAAGTGGGAGATTGAGGGGACACAACAATAAAGCCAAGGAAAAGGTGGAGGAAAATAATATGATTGAATTTTAATTTTAATGATAAAATAGTTATCATTTTATGGTGCAGAAGTGAAGGCCTCGGTGGTAAAGAATACCTGTTTCACAGACAAGAGGACCTGCATTTGAGTACCTATATTTTGTGAACAGAAACAAGCAGATCAGGAGATCCTACTTGGTATGTGTAGAGAAGATCTATGTTAAGGAGTCACATGCTTTATACTGAGGAAGAGAGGCCTGACTCTCAGACATAATGTAGAGAGTGATAGAGGATGAACACCCCTTGTAGCCAAATGCCTTAGATTAGGTTTGCATACCTGGTGCAACTCATATGCATGTATGAAGTGACCCTCCCTGTGTCCACATGGAGGAATTAAATGAAAGATACTTAGTTACATTACTGCTCATTATGGCTGGTTTTTCTTTGAATCCCTATTTCTTATTCTGTATTAGAGGAACCTTTGTAGTTACCAGATTTCTCTCACACGCATCTATTCTGACTCAAGGGAATGTATGATGAAGTAAACTACTCACATCGATTAGGAGGAATTTTGACGGTCGATGATGCAAGGACTTTCTCTATCTTTAAGATACATGCCACCATATGCGCAGGTCAATTTTTTTATGCTTATACCTTCTCCATAACCCAAATTTCCTTTACTGTTTGGCATGATGTTATGTTGGGTGATATTGTGAATATACCCTCAGTTTTGGTTCCTTTTTCTTTTATGAGGGACAGCATATCCTGAGAGGAAAATGGGAAATACCTGTCATGCCATATGCAGCACAGAGCACAATTTACTTCTTGCGAACCACACCAATGATGTTCACAGCTGCAGTGCAAGGGCCAGCATGGACAAAGAGGACCTTGAACTGGCTTTTTGACCCAATCTTTTATTGTAGTCAATGTTCACAAATATGAACCCCCCAAAGCTCAGGCAATATTTAGTTTATTAGATTTTCCACACCAGTAAAGAAATCCAAAATTTTTAGTAGATGGATCCTAGTGAATAGCCCTCTCTTAGTTTCCTATTGTATAGCCAATGGATTGATAGATGCACAATTGTTTCTCCACATCGTGATAGATTTCATGAGGGTGGTGGGTATTTAAGAAGCAGGATTTTGTCCTAATAACAGCCAGAGAAGTACCATGTAAGACTCCCAAAATTGCTGTGGTGGATTGCCATCATCACAAATCGATATCAGCTCTTTTTCAAAAAATTTCCCTGTCTCATCAATAGTCAGGACTGTGCACATTTGGTCATAGTGAGACATGGAGTACTTACAGAACAATGATGTTATGAAAGGCCTTTTCTTAACTGTTTTCTCCTTTGCAGCTAAGAAAGAGATGAGATCATTACATGGAGCAGTGTCATTTCTACAGCTCGTTTGAAAAACAGGATTTCAATGGCAAAATGTCCATGTTTTAATGGATTAGTCATCCTATAATGTGTATTTGTTCTTCTTCCTTATAGTCTACATTGTTATCAATCTTAGAGACACGTTCTAGTATTCTCCAATTGGAATTCTCACAAGAAGGTGCCGTCTAACTCCATACTGCCTCATGAAATACTCGATAAATGGGTTTAATAACTTCCTGAATATGTATAGCCATTTGGCTTTGTGGTCATATCCTATTCTCGCATACAGCAGTTTTGTATTGCTCTCAACTGTAGTGAATCTCCTCCCATTCCTAGTTTTCTTGATGAAATTTTAGAAGAACCATTGTCAAATTTCTCTCATCAGCAGCATGTCCCCTTCATGAGAAAGTATCCTTGTCAATTTTGTCAGTCTCTGGATGCTTGCTCTTTTTCTCTTCTAAGACTTCTTTGACCATAATGAAATATTAAATAAATTAGTTGATACATATACATTAAAAATAAAGTAGTCATATAACAAAATATAATAGAAACAGTCCCCCTCGATTTAGAATATACTAGCCCTACTTTACGGAAACACATTAGGCATTTGCACAAAAAATATGGCCATTCCTCTTTTTCTTTTTTCTTAGTTTGTTTTCTTTTTCTTTTTGACTTTTACTTTTCTTTTACAGTTCCCTTTTTTCGAGCCCCCTTACCTTTTTTGAGCTTCCTTATCTACAACTGTACTCCCAAAAGTTACTTACAACTGCAAACACCTTTTCCCAGCACACCACTTCCAGAGGTATTCTTCACTGTATCCCTTGTAGTCCAGCCTTCCTGCTGGGTGCCACTGTGCTGGAGCCAGTCAACAGGAAAACTACTACATTGAGAGTGAGAACAATTATAGGAAAGGCAGAAGATTCAAAAGACAGATATGGGAGGGATTCTGGTCAGTGTCATGCCACAATCATGCATCTTTTCTCAGTGTCTTTTAAAGGTAAGCAACAGCAGCATGACCACTTCTAGGAAGTTAAACAATGACCACAAATGCTTATATAGGAAGTTTATCTATATTTGACTAAGGCCATTTCTTTCAGGCATGCAGTCTTTCAAAGAATTATGCTTAAGTGGAGAAACTTGGCAAGATATAACACATTTTAATTAAAGACGAAGCAATCCACAGACTCATAATTAATCACAAGCAAGAAATCATCCAAAGTTAATTCCAGATGATCTCTCCACACTTCTCAAACTATTCCATAAAACAAAAACAGAAGGTCAGAACATGCTGGTAAGATTGTGGAGAAAGGGAAACATTCCTTCATCGCTGGTGGGATTGCAAACTGGCACAACCACTCTGGAAAGCAATCTGGCAGTTCCTCAGAAAATTGGAAATTGTTCTACCTGAAGACCCAGCCACACCACTCGTGGGCATATTCCCAAAAGATACTCCACCACAGCACAAGGACACATGTTCTACTATGTTCATAAAAGCCACATTTGTAATAGCCAGAAGGTAGAAACAACCCAGATGTCCCTCAACCAAAGAATAGATACAGAAAATGTGGTTTCCTTACATAATGGAATACTATTTACCTATTAAAAACAGGGACATCATTTGCAGGCTAATGGATGGAACTACAAAATATCATCCTGAGTGAGGCAACCCAGACCCAAAAGGACATGTATGGTATGTACTCACTGATAAGTGGGTATTAGCCATAAAGTACAGAATACCCATGATACAACTCACAGACCATATGAAATTTAACAAGAGGGAAGACCCAAGTGAAGATGCTTCAGTTCCACTTAGAAGGGGGAACAAAATAATCAGAGGAGGCAAAAAGAGAGAGGGACATGCCTGTGAGAGGAGAGGGAGAGGGGAAAAGAAGACAGAATCAGGTATTGGCGGTGGGGAGAAAGAGAGACAGGAGAGAAGGACAGAGGGCCAAGAAAATTAGGAGATGGTGGGGCCAGGACAGTAGGGGAAACCTCTAGAAAATCCCAGAGACCTGGGATGTGAGAATCTCCCAGTATTCAATAGGGGTTGAAATGCCAAACAATGGGGAGACAGAACCTGAAGAGACCACAACCAGGAGATAGACAAAGCCCCTAAGAGAGGGATGAGATCACCCATCCAATTTCAAAATTTTTGTTCCAGAATTGTCTAAAGGAAATGCAGGGACAAAAATGGAGCCAAGCAGTGACCAAACCAACTTGGGATCCATCCCATGGGCAGGCCTCAAATCCTGAGACTATTATTGATGCTATATCCTTTCTCCACATCCTTGCCAACATGTGCTGACACCTAAGTTTTTGATCTTAGCTATTCTGATTGGTATAAGGTGGAATTTTAGGGTCATTTTGACATGATTTCCCTGGTCACTAAAGACTTTAAACATTTCTTTAAGTGCTTCTCAGTCTTTTGAGATTCCTCTATTGTGAAGTCTCTGTTTAGCTCTATGCTCCATTTTTTTTGAATGGGTTTAGATTTTTTGGAGGTTAGTTTCTTGAGTTCTTTACATATTTTGGATATTAGCCTTCTGTAGGATGTAGATTTAGTGAAGATATTTTTTCCAGTTTTCAGTTTCAGGAAGTCCTATTTATCAACTCTTCATCTGAGAGCCTGAGTCATTTCATCTGAGAGCCTGAGTCATTGAAGTTCAGTTTAGGAAATGCGCTCTCACCCTCCACCTCCAAGCCAAGGAGTTCAAGACTGTTTCCCAAGTTCTCTTCTATCGGATTCAGTGTTTCTGGTTTTATGTTGAAGTACTTCATCCACTTGCACTTGAGCTTTGTGCTAGATGACAAATATGGATCTATTTTCATTTTTCTACATACCAACTGCCAGTTAAACCAACACCATTTATTGAAGAAGCTTTCTCTTTCCCATTGTATATTTTTGACTTCTTTGTGAAAGATCAAGTGTCCAAAAGTGTGTGGTTTTATTTCTGGGTCTTCAGTTCTATTCCCTTGATCAATCTGTCTGTACCAATACCATGCAGTTTTTATCACCAGTGCTCTGTAGTGCTATTTGAGGTCAGGGATGGTGACTCCCCCCAGAAGTTCTTTTATTATTAAGAATTGTTTTCCCCAGGTTGGAGAGATGGCTCAATGGTTAAGAGCATTGACTATTCTTCCAGAGGTCCTGAGTTCAATTCCCAGCAACCACATGGTGGCTCACAACCATCTGTAATGGGATCTGATGCCCTCTTCTGGTGTTTCTGAAGACAGCTACAGTGTCTTTATATACATAAAATAAATAAATCTTAAAAAAGAAAAAAAAAGAATTGTTTCCCCTCTCCTCGGTTTTTTGTTTTTCCATATAAAAATGAGATTTTTTTCTTTCCATGACTTTGAAGAATTGTTTGGAATTTTGATGAGGTTTGTGTTGAATCTGTAGATTGCTTTTGGTAGGATGGCCATTTTTACTATGTTAATCCCATCAATCCTTGAGCATTGGGGGTTTTCTTCCACTTCTTTCTTGAAAGATGAAGTTATTGTCATACACTTTTTCACTTGTTTTAATTAGTTACTTCAAGATATTTTATATTATTTGTCACTATTGCAAAAGTATTGCCTCCCCATATTTTTCTTAGCCCATTTATCCTTTGTATAAAGGAAGATTATTGATTTGTTTGAGTTAATTTTATATCTAGCCACTTTGCTGAAGTTGTTATCAGCTGTAGGAGTTCTCTGGTAGAATTTTTAGGATTGTGTATGTGTATTAGTCATACCATCGGCAAATAGTGATACCTGGGCTTCTTCTTTGCCAATTCCTATCACCTTAATTTCCTTTTGTTGTCTTACTGCTCTAGCTAGACATTCAAATACTATATTGAAAAGATATGTGAAGAGTGGGTAGCCTTATCTGTCTCTTATTTTAGTGCAATTGCTTCAAGTATCTCTCCATTTAACTTAATATTGGCTGTTGGTCTGCTATATATTGCTTTTATTTTTAGGTATGAGCCTTTAATTCCTGATCTCTCCAATACTTTTAACATGAAGGGGTGTTACATCTTGTCAAATGCCTTTTCAGCATCTAATGAGATGATCATGTGATTTTTTTCTTTTGAGTTTGTTTATATAATAGATTGTATTAATGAATTTTCATATATTGAGCCAAGCTTGCATCCCTGGGATGAAGACTACTTGATCGTGGTGAATGATGGTTTTGATTTGTTCTTGGATTCAGTTTACAAGAATTTTATTGAGTATTTTTGCATTGATATTCATAAGCAGGCTGGGGATTTAGCTCAGTGGTAGAGCGCTTGCCTAGCAAACGCAAGGCCCTGGGTTCGGTCCCCAGCTCCGAAAAATAGAAAAAAAAGAGAACCCAAAAGATATTCATAAGCAAAATTAGTCTGAAGTTCTTTTTTCGGTCTTTATGTGGTTTAGGTATCAGAGCAATTGTGGCTTCCTAGAGTGAAGTAGGTAATGTTCCTTTTGTTTCTATTCGAAGGTCTGGTAGGATTCTGCACTAAAGATATCTGGCCCTGGGCTTTTATTGGTTGTGAGGTTTTTTTAATGACTTCTATTTACTTAGAGGATATGGACCTGTACAGATAGTTTACCTGCCCTTGATTTAACCTTTTATGTGCTATCTGTCTAGAAAATCATTTCTTCTAGATTTTCCAGTTTTAATGAGTATAAGTTTTTGTAATATTATCTGATTATTTTTGACTTTCCTCCGTTTATGTTGTTATGTTCTCCTTTTAACTCTGATCTTGTTAATTTGGAAACTGTCTCTAGGCCATTTAGTTGGTTTGTCTAGGGGTTTTCCTATCTTGTTCATTTTCTCGAAGAACCATTTTTGGTTTTGTTGATTCTATATTATTCTCTTTGTTTCTACTTGGCCCTGATTTAGACTATTTCCTGCTCTCTACTCCTCTTGGGTATATTTCCTTCTTTCTGCTTTAAGACTTTCAGGTGTGTATTAAGTTAACAGTGTATACTCTCTCCAATTTCTTCATGAGGGCACTAAGTGCTATGAATTTTCCTCTTAGCACTGCTTTTATTATGTCCCACAAGTTTGGGTATGCTGTTTCATCATTTTCATTGAATTCCAAAAAGTAATTTCTTCTTTATTTCTTCCCTGTCCAAGTTGTCATTGAGTAGAGCATTGTATAGTTTCCATGCATATGTGGATTTTTTATTGTTTTTGTTGTTATTAACATCTAGCCTTGATCTGATAGAATGCATGGAATTATTTCAATCTTCTTGTATCTCTTGAGGTTGCTCTGTGACCAATTATATGGTCAATTTTAGAAAAGGTTCCATGAGATGCTGAGATAAATTCTTTTAGAGAGAAATTTTCTGTATATATCTTTTAAATCTATTTGGTTCATAGCCTCTGTTAGTTCACTGTGTCTCTGTTTAGTTTCTGTTTCAATGTCCTGTATATTGGTGAAAGTGGAGTGTTGAATTCTCCCACTATTATCGTGTGGGGTTTAATGTGTGTTTTGAGCTTTAGTAAAGTTTCTTTTATGAATCAAGGTATCCTTGCATTTGGAACATAAATGTTCAGAATTGAGACTGTTTCTCCGTGGATTTTTCCTTTGATGAATATGAAGTGTTGTTCCCTATGTCTCTTGATAACTTTTGGTTGATACTCCTGTTTGTTTCATGGGAATATTTGCTTGCAAGACTTTTTCTAGCCTTTTCCTCTGAGGTACTGTCTGTCTTTGTCATTGAGATGTGTTTCTTATATGCAGCAAAATGTTGGATCCCACTTTCATATCCGGTCTGTTTCTTGTGTCTTTTTATTGGAGAGTTGTGTCCTTTGATATTGAGAAATCTTAAAGACAGATTGTTAGTTTCTATTATGCTCATTGTAGGTGGTATTATGTGTATGTGATCCTCTCCTATTAGTCTTGTTGTGAGATGGTCAATTTCTTGTCTTGCTTTGTTTTGGTTTGGCTGGTTGGTTTTTTTTGGAGGGGGGTTGTTTGGTTTTTGTTTTACTTTTGTTTGGTGTAGGTCCCTCCTTGTAATAGAGTTTTCTGTCTAGAATCCTCTATAGGGCTGGATTGGTAGATAAATAATTTAAATTTGACTTTGTTCTGGAATATTTTGGTTTCTCCATCTATGATGAAAAAGAGTTTTGCAGGTTATAGTAGCCTGGGCATTTGTGTTCTCCTTGGATCTGAATGACCTCTATTCAGTTAATTTTTGCTTTTAGTCTCTCTGTTGAGAAACCTCGTGTGATTTTGATAGGTCTGCCTTTATATGTGACTTGGACTTTTTATCTTACATCATTTTAATATTCTTTCTTGTTCTGTGCATTTAGTGTTTTGATTATGATATGATGAGAGGATTTTCTTTTTCTGTGCATTTAGTGTTTTGATTATGATATGATGAGAGGATTTTCTTTTTCTGTCCAATCTATTTGGTGTTCTATAGTCTTCTTGTACATTTGTGGTCATCTCTTTCTTTAGGTTGGGGAAGTTTTCTTCTATGATCGGCTGAAGATGTTTTCTGGTCCTTTGAACTGGGACTCATCCCTCTCTTCTATTCATATATATATTAGATTTGCCCTTTTTATTGTATCCTAGATTTCCTGGAGGTTTTGCGTTAGGAGTTATTTATGTTTGGAATTTTCATTGACCACTGTGTCAATATCTTCTAACATGTCTTCTGTTACTAAGATTCTTTCTTCTTCTATCTCTTGTATTCTGTTGCTGATGCTTGCATCTGTAGATCCTGGCCTCTTTCCTAGGTTTTCCATTTCCATGGTTTTTTCCATTTGTTTTTCTTTATTGTGTCTATTTCCATTTTTAGGTCTTGTACTGCTTTGTTCAATTCTGTTGCCTGTTTGAATCTGTTTTTCTGTATTTCGTTAAGGAATTTGTTTCTTCTTTAAGGGCTTCTCCTTTTCTAACCTGTTTTTCTGTATTTCATTCAGTGAGTTATTTCCTCCATAAAGAACTATATTATCTTCATGAGAATGGATTTTAAGTCAGCATCCTGGTTGTCAGGTGTGTTGGGATATCCAGGGTTTTCTGTGGTGGGAAAACTTTGTTCCGATGGTTCCAAAGTATATTGGCTTTTCTTGCTTATGGTCTTGTGCTTGCCTTTCACCATCTGGTTATCTCTGATGTTAACTGTCCTGGGTGTCTCTGTCTGGAGCCTGCCTCCTGTGTCCCTGGGTTGCTACAGGTCCTCTTGGGAGGCCTTCAGACTTGAGTTTCTGAAGGGAATGGATACCAATGATCTGTTGCACTGGATGCAACATATCTCCTAAGAGATTTTCAGACTGTGCAGTCTGTTGCCCTGGTTGCAACAGATCTCCTGGAAGGCTTTCAAACAGTATAGTCTGTTGCCCTGGGGATATCAGATCTCCTGGGAGGCTTTCAGACTTTTCAGACCCCTGTGGAGTCTTCAGAAAGGCAGAGAAGTTGGATAAAGCAAATCTCCTGAGGTGCCTTTAGTTTGTGGGTTCTTTAGAGGGACAAGCAAGCCATTTATCTGGCTCAGCAGAAGGCACAGGCAGGAAGGAAGGTAGTGTTCAAGTGAAGGAGATGTATCTTGAGTCTGCTGGACTATTCAGGGGTTGCTGCTGCAGGTTTTTTGTTTGTTTGTTTGTTTGTTTGTTTGTTTGTTTTTGGTGAGGGGAGACCTCCCTTACCTGTTGCCCTGGGTGCAGCAGATCTCCTGGCATGGCTTCAGAATGTGGGTCTTCAGATGTCAGACAAGCTAATAATCTACCCAGGCAGAAGGCACAAGCTAGAAGGAGAAGTTGATCCAATTTTAATTTCTAAGTTATTGAAAACTCAAATGTAATTTAATTCAGTGTTCTAAATAACCATTTTTTCTAAGTCAATTGACAATTCAGGCTATGAAATTAAACCTTACATAAAGATTTCTCCCAAGGAATGTTGTTTTTAGATAGTCATTATTTTAAAATTCTCACAAAAGTGTTATCAAATAAGTTATCATTAAAAATAAACTTTTAAACTGTGCAACACAACTTTAGACTCTGAAAAATACACATATAAGTTTATGCATTATGTGATAGAATATCAGAGATAAATATATTTAATATGCATGAGTCTCAGACATTTGCACAATGAAATGCAATTTGGCCATGAAAAAAGTAAGAAAACTATATTTCTAATCTGTCTTTATAAAAATCTTGGGTATAAAATCATCTGTTTAAAACTTATAAACATAGTCTGCCTACACATGTAATTCTTAACACTACAAATTGCTTTAATCCTTGGATTCTGGACTGTTTTGCTGATATAGATGATTCTAGATGATGAATGAGCACACAGAAAGACACAGCCTATGTTCCATGTACAAGTCATTCCACATTCTCATTTCAGTTCTAAATTTGTACTGCAAACATCTGAATTTATAGCAGGATGGCTATCTTTACCTTGCAATATAAAATCTTGTATCATGAAATTTTAAATGACTGTCAGGAGAAGTGAAAACAACAATCTACCTAGATTTAACAGACATTACTTTTCTTTTTTTCACATTGTTTAATAAAACAATACATAGCAGATTAATGATATCATCACAACAAAAACAATGGCAATAAGTCAATAGTTAAGGAAGATTTTCAATAATATGCACAAGAAGTAGTAAAAAAATTGAAATGTGACATACAAGTCAAAGTACCTAGCAAAACTCTTTAAAATGGTCAAGTGAACTTACATTTAGTAGCTCACCTATACTCATACCAAAAGGCTAACATAATCTTTATCCTAAAACCCAACATGTGAAGAGGTATAATTAGGCAATAATAAGCTCCAATACTTATCCTGGTGTTCATGACCAAAGTTCATTCAGATTATTTCAGATAAAATTACACCCTATGAACCATCCCCTAGAAGTAGCAGTGGCCTGTAGGTGTCCAAGATAAATTAAGGTTCTCCCAACCTGATGTCTTATGTTCTTCAGTGACTACCAGCAATCTTATTTTTACTGGTAGTACAGAGATCAGATTCTACCATTTTCATATATCTATATTATGAGTTAAATGAGAATATAAAATAATATTAAGCTTACTGTTTTTGTCTATATATGTAAATTTTAACTATATTTTTTCTTGATTGACTCTTGTTCATTAATCTGTTTCTAAAAGCATAGCACTATATTTTTCCTTCAGTTTTAATGAAAACCACCTCAAATACTGGATTCACAGTATGTAACATTTTTCTAACAAAGAAATTGATTGTATTAGAATATGTGTCAAATATGCTAAAACACAACATGATACATCAGGTATCATGCACCAGATGTGAAATTTGGTAATTCCAATAATTTGCCTAAATGTAAATAGTTTTATAATTTCTGTAAAATTAAATAACAACTATAATTCATATGAACTACATATATTAAAACAAAGAACATTATTAACTTGAATAAGTAGAAAGAAGATAAAGGAGAAATGATGGAAAAATGATGAAGAAGCATCATTCAATGTGGTGGCTGCTAAGCACAGTGAGTTATGTAAATATTAATGAAAATTCTTGAATAGTTACAAAACTTAATTTCTATCATATTAAATAATATAAGCACTCTCCAGCACCTTTTCTTTATGAGGGACAGTAGCTTAGAAAAAAGAAGCTTGGGATTCCTGTTATGGCCTTTAAAAGCTGAGTGTAGATTAGCAACTCTACTGCCTCTACTCATAGCTGAGCATTCCAGTCATCCCAGGAAGTACTCCAGGAGCCCAACACACTGAACTGTACTCACTGCCTTTGCAAAGGGGGGCTCCAGACAACGGCATAAGTCACCATTATACATGGGTTTGAAAGCAGGTCTCCAGAACGTTCCTTCTAAAACATAAGAAATAAAATTTGCAATTACATATAGTTTTTAGCTATCTGTGGTAATCAATGCAGAATTCATTTTTCATTGATGTGGGTATAAACATGGTTGTAATGAGGAATCCCTTCAAAATTATTTATTGAAGCTATAGGATTTTGTTATTTGGGTTTTTACATTGTTTTATTTTTATTAATATGTTAATTCTAAGTTACTTGTATATATGTACTACATGAAGGGTATGTTTTTGCTTATAATATTGGGAAGCAAAAAACAATGATTTGGAGAGCAATATAGTTTAGTAACATGCATTTGTATAAGAAAAGTCTGATGTGAGATTAACTCACTTGCAAAGAAAGAGACTTGCTTTTTGAGTAAGCTAACTATACACTTCTGCTCTCTCCAAGACAACCAGGAAGTCTTAGACCTTATTGTGCTCCCCAAGTTACCTTGACCCCCAGTTAATATATTAGCATAGCCAACATTTTCTCTTACTATAAAGATTTTATGATTACATGTGTGCTTTCATAAAAATGTTACTAACAGAATATAATTTGGAAGTTAATACTCTTTAATTAAATAGTACAATCCCTTATAAGTGGTTAAAAATAATACTCTTAATTTTGCTAATAAAGTTCTCTGCTGTCCTATATGCTTGTTTTTACTCAAAGAGAATTGAATACCAGACATTTAGCTTAGCTATACTACAATGCACCTACTTGGCATTCGTGGGTTTAGATGTGACAATACACTGTGAATCCTGGGTTAGTAATCCAGATGAAACTTTTTTCTACCCCCTCTAAACTGCTTTAACCACATCAGAACAAGCAGTCTTCATCCTGGTGCTGGGAGAGACCTCTGCATTCTTGTCATTCTGAGGCATAACCCCCTGTGTTACTTAACACTGGGTTAATCAGCCTGATTTTGAGTGACTGTAGGTTCCTCTCTTGTATAGTCTTCAGAACTTTCCGTTTAATCCATCAAAACTAGAATAACCTGAGTGACTCTTCTTAGCTTAGAATATAAGGAATTTGGCTACAGGAGATCATCTCATCTCTTACAGACATTAAAATTGCAAAAGCAATTGCAAATTCCTCATATTATTTTAATCATTTGAACATTTCTAATGTTTTAATTGCTCAGAAAATCTCATTTTCAGTTTTTATTTTTATTGTTTTTACAGCTATCAATTTCTCAGCCCTTTACAGTTATGAAAGACTATTGAGTTTACTGCTTGAGGGAATAAGGAGCAGTTTTTCAGATTCATGGCCACTACCTAAGAAACGTCTACCAATATGTTTTGTAAAAAGCAGTATGATGTGGCGGTTGTGGGGTGGGTGCCTTAGCAAGCCCATGTTGAGACATTTCCCCGGGACAGTTTAAAATGAAGCTTACTGGGAAAGGGAATAACACTCGAAATGTATATAAGAAATGCTCAAGTTAATAAAAAAAAATGAAGCTTATTTTGGTGCATGAGAAGGGGAATGAGAATGGAGTAGAGGCAGAAAAAGAAAGAAGAAAGGTAAGTACAGTGAGAGAAAAAAGAGAGAAAGAAGGGAAGAGGACCACTGGGAACTCATGGCAGGGCGGAAGTGGGGTTCAGAGAAGGAGGGAAAGAGTATGACCAGAGGCCAGACAAAGAGAAGACGGAGACAGAGAGGTCTGTATGATGGTGGAGGGGGCAAAGGGGAGGGGCGGGGGGCACAAACAGTCCTTTTATAGCAAGCCAGGCTCCTACCTGGCTGTTGCTAGGTAACTTGGTCAGAGCCTTGAAGAAATGCTAGTATCTACAGAAGGAGTACCAAGACAGGATCTCCACTGATTCAAACTACCAATTATCATTTGAGCTAATGGCATCCAGTTTATAGAAACTTGAGCAAATGTAAAACAACTAAAATTTTAGCACCTTCAACTTCTAATTATCTGGTAAAAAATGGAACATCTTTTCCAGTTCTTTATTTTATCAGTGTTCTATAACCTTCATTTCTCTGATCATTTATTTCCTTAAATAATGAATTCATATGTACAAGTTTGTTAATGTGGTTTATTTTTCTAGATTTTTGTCATGCTGAATGGAAATGAATTCTTTATATTTTATTTTTCATGATAGATTTTTAAATTAAAGATTTAAATGAAATATAATTATATAGCCCCCATATTTCTGTGTTTTCCTTTCAACTCTTCTCATGTTCTCTTCATCCAGTTCCTGATGTCCTCCTCTTTCTTTCTATTAAGTTGATGGTATCTTTTTATTACCTCTGAGATATATATATATATATATATATATATATATAATATATGTGTGTGTGTATTGCATAAAATATAAATACACCCTGCTGTCTGCTGTTCATACCACTCATGCATATGCTTTCATGGCTGATAAGTTGCTTTTAAATAATCAGTTAGAAGGCTCATTCCTAGGAAAGACCAATTCTCTTCCTCTCAGCAATTATCAGTTGCCTGAAGTTCTTTATATAAGAGTAGCCCATAATATGTCTCTTTCACATAGTAGTTTGTCTATTGATATTGTTACTGCTTGTATCTTGGGTCTTGGTTAGGCAACCCAAATAACTGAATCATGGGGATAATTTCCAGTAGACAATCTCATTGCAAAGTTTCTGGTCCCTTTATTCTTAGAATCCTTCACCACTATCTTCTTTGATGTTCCATGGATCATGAATATAGAAATTTTGTATAGATCCAGTGTTATAACTGATATTCAAATTTTTTACATTTTAAATCTCTGCTAATTTACATGAAATATTAAATTTGCTTATCATTTGCTAACATATTTCTGTTGGAGATTTAGAATTCTCTGTGTATGAAATAGAATTGCTTGCAAATAGATAATTTCCTTCATTTTCGTTTGCATGTGTTTCTTTTTTCATATGGTCTGCTACTGAACTTTCAGGGAAAACACTGATGACAGTTAATATTTCTATCTTTCTTAGATCCAAGGGAAAAGAATTTCAAGTTTTACACATTCAAAATAATATTGACTCTAGTTTGTTGTACATGAAATATGCATTGCTGAAGTGTGTTCCTTCTACAAGTATGCTGACTTTTAACATGGGATTGTACTTATGGTTACCAATTCTCTTTTATTCATCTCTTGAGATGATGTGCATTTGGTCTTCATTCTGCTGTGTTGAATTACATCTATAGATCTGTGCTTATTAAACCACCTTGACACCCCTCCCATAAGCCATACTTTGTCCTGATGCACCTTCTCCTTGACATGAGGTTTGAATGGCTTCTAAAATGCTATCTATAACTATACTCAGTGGGGATACAGTCTGTTTTTTTCTTTCCCCCTTTAATAAAGAAAACTCATTGTGCCTCTGTAGTTATATAACTCTAGAACTTAAAAAATGTGATTTCTTTAGTGACCTATTTATTTAGGTGTTTATTCTTCAAGAACATATGAAATATCTCAGTGCTTAAGGCACTGTAAGCCTGATTACTCAAGTTTAGTCCCAAACCTACATGATAAAAGAAAGATATTGATTCTTGCAAGGAGTCCTCTGACTTTCATTTGTGTGTCATTTTAAACATGCATCAATGCATTCTCATGGGCACATACCCAAACACACAAAGAAAAGCATAGCTAGCTATATTTTTCAGTACCCATTTATTTATATACTTCTCTTAGCTTACATTGCTATTAATTTTTGTTTGATTCCACTGTCATCTGATATTATAAAGGCATAATTTTGATTATTTTTATTTATATGCTTTATAGCTTTGAGTTCTATATTAGAGAATAAATGGGTGATGAGGAGAATATGTGTTCAGCAGACGTTTTTTAAAAATAGAAAAGTGTGGAAGTGTTTGCTAACTATGTGGTAGATGATAAAGTTTAACTATAAAGTTCTTTTTGTGGATATTTTAGCTTAGATGGTTCATTTACTAATTAGAGTGGAACATTGATCTCATATACTATTATTACCTTTTGGTCTATCTGGCCCTTTTTGTCCAAAGTGTTTCATTATATCTTCTTCATGGATTTTTCTCTTTAGTGACATGTGTTAATGTACTTATATCTCACCCAGTTCACAATAATTATCCTTCTGGAAAAGTGAGGCTACAGAGGTCAATTAGCAACCCATGTTTAGTCAAGCCCAGAGCAATTATGTGGACAATTAGTTCAATGTAGTATGAAACCACAGCTATCACCAGTAGATGCTAAATTCCTAGCCATCAAAGATGGATTTTCTTATACTCCACCCCTTTATTGACCAAGCCAAGTATCCTGCCTCTTGCTCTATACTTTTCTCTTCTCCTCTGAACAGCCTCCCTTACTCTTAATCTGTGGCTTCTTAACTCTAGGGTCCATGAATTATCACAATTCCTTTTCAGCAAGACCTCTGTGTAGTATGTCTTAAACATTAGGTTCACTTTCAATATGGCGTATGATCACAACAGTATGATCTGTAAAGAGTAGCAAAGTGAATGTCATTGAACTGCTAAAATGTCAGATCATCAATCTGATCATGATTCTTGACTTATAGGAATTGTAAGCTATCATTGTAAGTAGGAATGAAAATCTTTCAGCATGGCCTCATAGGTATCTTTTGTGTAGATTTTTCTTTTTCCTACAATTCTGAGACATATCCTACGTGTTCCTGTTCTCTGTATCATCCTCCTTATCTGATGCTTTCTCAAGTCTCATGACTCCATTTGTATGACATTCTTCCAGTCTTTCTCCACTATGTAGAGACCATCTTTGTTTTTCTGACTAGCTCGGTTACATTATAGAACTCCTAAGTAAGCATATTTTTAATTAATTTTGAAGCAATAAATCATGATAATATATCCTTTCTTCATATAACATGCCATCCTCTCCATCAACTAAGCCATACTCTACATTTCATTAGAAAACAGATAGGCCACTCTTGCTCTTACCCTACTCTTCTCTGCTCTTATACCCACTTCCCCTTTGCCCTATGGATGGCCATAAAATAGTAATTACAGTAGATTACAGAAAGAAAAGAATAGAACTTGGGGGTGCAGCTGTGTGGAAGAGGGGTTAGGAAACCTAAGAGGGTTACAATGAGAGCTGTATATGATAAAAAAATACCATGCACCTATTAAAAAAACAAAAGATTTTTAAAAGAGGTCTATACTAGCACATAAGATAGCAACAAAACCAAAAAGAAAAGACAGGTGATGTTGACTCCTCAATTTCCACATGATAGTGGCCTATCTGAAACATTTCCTCCAATAGTATGTTTGTCCTCTAATGGCTCTTTATTATTGTACTTTTAACAATTATTTCCTTTTACAACTTGGAAATAGTGAGAATTTAGAGTTTTTAATGACCAGTAATTTTAATCTACTTTCACACTGTCATGGTTGAGACACTGTTTATCTTTCCCATTACATATGAGAATATTGCCCATTGCAATTTAGAATGGACTGCTCTCTTTTAAATGCTGAAAGTAGGAACGTTACTACTGATGTGAGGCCAGCTGAAGGTTTTCTGTAATGTTTTCGGTTTTAGTTTCCCTCTAAAATCTCAAAATATTTTTCCCTAGTTTGGAATGTATGTTTATTCATTTGAAGTCATGACACTTCCATATCCAATAGAGTTTACAGTTTTATATCTGATTGGACTTGTATGCATGAACTGGTTCTTATTGAACTACTTTTCTCAAAGAAGCTTTACCAAGAATCAATTATAAGCATTTCAGAAAAAAATAATGCTTTCTGGACATGGAAGAACTTTTGCACCAGTGAACTCAAAGTAGCTGTTGTCTATCCAACAAACCCGTCACAACAATGTTTCATCCAAAACAACAACAACAACAACAACAACAACAACAGTAATTCCTCTCAAGTCACCTTTCTGTGTTAGTGTCTTGAATAGAGACTAACAACTTCCTTCAGTGGAATGTAGTGACATTAAAGTAAATAAATACACATAGTAACAATTATTATGTTTAATATTATTTTTGAAGTTATGAAAACTCAAATTATTAAAAAGTATTTTGAAGATCTCCCCTGTCTACTAAGTCCTCTGGGCACCCCAAGATGCACTGAGCTTCCTGCTATCCCCTGTGGACCTCCAGTATCCTGATAACTCTCTGCACACCTTCACCAAACCTGCAGATCCAGAAGCATGTGCAGGTTAGATTCTCTTCCCACACCGATCTTCTCAACCCACTGCGTCTTCTGGGGCACTCTCAGCTACCCTGATCAGCCTGAAATCCCCACTGAACCCCATCCTTCTGCCACCATCTTCATCAAACCCCTGTATCCTAAACTAGGCAGTCCAAGGGCACTGATAAAAATCATGCTGCACCAAGATCATCAAGGTTAGGACCCCTTCTAATGCCTACTATGGAAGGAACATCCAGGGACCAAAGCTATCTAGATGCATAAAGGTCCTCAAAAGAACACAATGAACAATAACCAGAGCAATATGACACTTTCTTTTTTTCTGATCCAATCGATAAGATATAATTGCCCACCTAAATATATAAAGCCTTATTCATCCCTTAAGAACATTCATAACAACCAGTAAATGTACAGAGTGGAATCTTAACGTCTGCCTCTATCTTCTCTCAGAGACTTCTTCCTCCAGTCTCCTTCCATTTCCGAATATGACACGTTCAAGTCACAGCTCCTCTACTATAAGTCCTGGATATCCTCACACAATTGAAGCACAAGAAAATGACCTGAAATCCAATCTTATAAGTATGATAGAGGCCTTTAAAGAAGAAACAAATAAATCCCTTAGGGAAAGAAAGGAAAATATAATTAAACAGGTGAAGGAAATAAAACTGTTCAAGACCTGAAAATGGAAATAGAAGCATGAAGAAAACAAAAACTAAGGGAATCCTAGAGATAGAAAACCTAGGGAAGAGGACAGGAACAATGGGCACAAGCATCACTAACAGAATATAAGAGATGGAAGAAAGAATCTCAGGCATTGAAGATACAGTAGAAGAAATGTATACATCAAAGAAAATGTTAAATCTAAAAATTTCTGGTACAAAACATCCAGACATTCTAGAATACCACAAAAAGACCTAATTTAAGAATAATAGAAATAGATGAAGGTAAGAAGCCATAGCTCCATTGACCAGAAAGTATTTTCAACAAAATCATAGATGAAAACATTCTCAATATAAAGAAAGAGATACCTGTAAACATATAAGAAGCTTATTTAACACCAAATAGACTGGACTAGAAAAGAAAATCCTCCTGCCATATAATAAAACAAAAAATCTATGAAATGAAGAATGACTATTAAAAAGAAATAAAGAAAAAGTCATTTTAATTATACCAGATTTCTCAACAGAGATGCTATAAGCTACAAGTGTCTGGACAGATATTTTGCAAGCTATAAATAACCATAGGTGCCAACCTAGGCTACTATACCAGCAAAACTGTGAATCACAATAGCTAGGGAAAATAAGATATTTTGAGACAAGTTCAAATTCAAATAATATCTATCCACAAATCCAAGCCTACAGAAAATACTAGAAGGAAAAAACTAAATCAAGGAGCATAACTAATCTAAGAAAACACAGAAAATATGTCATTCTGTACCAGCAAAAACAAGGGAAGTATACACACGTGCGCGCGCACACACACACACACACACACACACACACACACACACACACACACCAATCACCAATACCAGAAACATCAAAATAACAGAAATTACAATCACTGTTCGTTAATATATTTCAACTTTAGTGGACTCAATTCCCTAATAAAAAGATACCGGCTAATAGAATGGATGCGAAAACAGGGTCCATCATTCTGCTACATACAAGTAACATAACTCATCAATATAGACATTACTTCAGTGTAAAAGGCTGAAAAAAGTTTCTAAGCAAAGAGACCGAAGAAAAATGGTGGCATAGCCAAAGCAATATATAACAAAATAAACTTTCAACTAAAATTAATCAAAAGAGACAAAATATTTCATATTCATCAAAGGAAACATCTACCAAGTTGAAATCTCAATTCTGAACATCTATGCTCCAAACCCAAGGACACCCATATTTGTAAAAGTAATACTACAAAAACTTATATCACACATCGAACCCCACACATTATTAGTGGGAGACTTCAACACCCCACTCTCACCAAATGAGAAATCATTCAGACTAAAACTGAAAAGAGAAATAATGAAAGTAACAGACATTATGAATCAAATGGCCCTAACACAAACACAAATAATGTACCTTGTTCTCAGCATCTCATGGATCGTTCTCCCAAGTTGAACATATACTCAGTCACAAAGCAAACCTTAACACATACAAAAAAAAATTCAAATGATGTCTTGTATCTTCTCAGATCACCATGGACTAGAGCTGGACTTCAACAAACAGAAATGCCAAGAAGACCCACATCCATGGAAACTGAAAAACTGTACTCAATGATCTCAGGGTCATGGATAAATAAATAAATTAAAGACTTTCTAGAATTCAATGAAAATGAAGTCACAGCATGATACCTAAGTTCATGGGACACAAGGAAAGCAGTGCTAAGAGGAAATTACACAGTGCTAAGTACCTCCAAACAGAAATTAACAAGTTCTCATACCAGTGATTTAAAAGTATACCTGAAAGCTCTAGGAAAAAAAGGATACCACAGATGAGTAGAAGACAGGAAATATCCAACAGCATGACTGAAACCTGTCAATTAGAAACAAAGGCAACAATACACAGAATCAATGGAACCAAGAGCTGGTTCTTTGAGAAAATCAACAAGATAGACAAGCTTAGCCATAATAATCAAAAGACATACAGACAGTATCCAAATAAACAAAATCAGAAACAAAAAGATAGACACAACAAGACACTAAGGAAATTCAAAAAATCATTATGTCTAACTTGAAAAGCCTATACACCACAAAATTGGAAAATATTAATAAAATGAATGATTTTTCTAGACAAACGCCACTTAGCAAAGTAAAACCAAGATCATGATCAAAATCACATGATTATTCCATTACATGCTGAAAATGTCTTTAACAAAATCTAATACCCCTTCATGTTAAAAGTCACACAGAGATCAGGGATACAATACACATAGGGCCTTGAAACAGCTGGACAGATAACATCGATAATCAAAAGAAAGGAGAATAATTTTATGCATGCTTAGACTTAGTTGGTTCTCTCTCTCTCTCTCTCTCTCTCTCTCTCTCTCTCTCTCTCTCTCTCTCTCTCTCTCTCTCTGTCCTCATTTAATATTTCAGATTAGATATCTAGCAAAGTAAAAAATTTATTTTTTTGAAAATCAAATTTTCTTATGCATTTTCACACTCTGTACGCTCCACTATCATTTATCTGAAATATGAGCTTAACTACCAGGTACTCTGAACTTTCTGAACAGTGACACAAAGTTTTACTCACTGTCAATAGTGTAATAAAAAATGCATCTAATTGGACCACTTTGAACACTAATGCACCACTACATCATGCTTTTGCTTGGAACTAAATAATCCAATCATTCATACCCATCACTACTAACACCAGACCTGCCACAAGCAGTATATCAGGCAGTATATGCCTCTCTGTATGCATCTAGAATTCAAATTTCATGACATGACCTTAAAGAGGCTCTTGGATATATAAGTAAGCTAAAATTCTTTTATTTTCTAGTGATGATGTAGGATGTGGTTTGAGACAGTTTCTTTGTATATCCCTGGCAGTCCTGGGAAAAAATATATACATACATACATACATACATATATACATATATACATATATACATATATACATACATACATACATATATACATATATACATATATACATATATACATATATACATATATACATATATACATATACACATATACACATATACACATATACACATATACACATATACACATATACACATATACACATATACATATATACATATATACATATATATATGTGGCTGACCTTGAACTCATTGATCTGTTTGCCTTTACTCCCTGAGTGCTGATATTAAAATGAGCTCCACCCCTGCAATAGAAAATAGCCCTATATTCTATTGTGTCTTCAGAAGAAATAACACAACAACAAAAAAATGAAGGAGAAAAGATAATGTAGAGCAGAAGGAGAGGCTGGAGTGAGGGGTTTGTAAGTCAAGGA
This sequence comes from Rattus norvegicus, assembly GCF_021556685.1. Taxonomy (NCBI): domain Eukaryota; kingdom Metazoa; phylum Chordata; class Mammalia; order Rodentia; family Muridae; genus Rattus; species Rattus norvegicus. The sequence continues at coordinate 104,245,901 of NC_141535.1, read as the reverse complement.
AGTACAAAGTGAACCAAAAACCCCCCAGGAGTTAGAAAAGCCACGTTGATAGGATTTCCTTCAGAATATCAGAGAAATCTACCCTTCTGATACCTTATTTTTAAACTTCAATCCCTTTGAACTATGAAACAAATATGTTTTGAATTATATACCAAGGTTGTGATATGCATCATCTACATCTAGACATGAGAGGACCCTTCCTTCCTCCACACTTATTTCTCTGAAGAATACGAGATCAATTCTCTAGCAGTCCCATTTGAGTTAAACAATCTGGTTTATAGGATATAAATATTGTTGACAAGATCCAGGGTACCCAAATGGATACGGACTCCAAACTTGCTGATTAATTTACTGCACTCACTCTAATAACTTTGTCTTCTTAGCTCTAAGAATGTGCAGTGTTTCTGTCTCGTGACTATTAACCTTGCTTTTCTCTCTTAAATATCCTTCCATCTATATTATGTCTGCTTGACTCTTAACTCACTCATTCATGCTCATAGACCACAATGTGTTTAACTATTCTAACACTTCCATAGTCACATAAATAGCTTAACTATCTTTATTTTTAATAAACACTTGACATCAGTTACTCGCTTCATAGAGAATTTGTCAACACTTTAGTTTTGAATTTATCCAAATAGACTTTGGAGGGTTGTAAAATGGTGCCTTGCACAGGGTTGCTTGTTTCCAGGTCTGAGTGCCTGCGTTCAATTCCTGGAACACAAACGGTGAAATGAGAGGTCCAACACAGGTAAGTTCACTGACTGCCACACATAGACCATGCTATAAGTTCTCTCTCTCTCTCTCTCTCTCTCTCTCTCTCTCTCTCTCTCTCTCTCTCTCTCTCGCTTTCTGTATCTGTCTCTGTCTCTCTCGTTCCTTCTCTCTCCTATTTCAAAAAAATTTAAAAATATATAAAATATATAAAAAATATATAAAATTTTATGTGTAAATGCTGGTATGTGGCTGGAAGGCCAGCTCAGAGGATCCAGGAGCTTCTGTAATGAAGTCTGAGTACATTGTGGCTCATAAACTGAGCCCTCACCTAAAACTAAACAAGCAAACAAAAGCACAGTACAAACAGTCCTCACAATTTTCTTGTTCATACGTTTACTTTGAAATAATAAACTCAAAGATTTTTTTTTTGGTTCTTTTTTTCGGAGCTGGGGACCGAACCGCGCTTCCTAGGCAAGCGCTCTACCACTGAGCTAAATCCCCAACCCCAAGCTCAAAGATTTTTAAAATGAATATTTCATTATGTGGTATGGGTAAATATTCTACAAAATACACAGATTCACAGATGCCAACTACATTGAATGAACATGATAATAATTTTCCCCAATATATTAGCTCATCATTTGTGTTCTCTAGAGCAAAAAGGTCATGCAGCAAAGGAGAAATCATCTGAAGACTTCTCTAAAATCCATAGGACAATTTGGCTAGTCAAACACACTGAAAGTATTCAATTTATTTTTTCATCTCTGAAATGTTCCAATGTAATTTTTAAAAAGTTGTAAGTAATAACATATTTCTATTTCTTGAGACATAAAATTTTCAATTCAAAATTATCTGCATGAAAAACGAACTCCATTAGCCAAAACAGTGTTTGTTGGGTTTAGATTTTGATAAGACTCTTTGATCTTTTATTATATAGTTTATGTATACTTAAATTAGTGATGATTTTGGTGTTGGGGATTTAGCTCAGTGGTAGAGTGCTTCCCAAGCAAGCGCTAAGGCCCTGGGTTCAATCCTCAGCTCTGACAAAAAAAAAAGTGATGTTTAACTTTATATCTATGCATGCACAGTGGTAAACTCTGCTTCATATTTGGAATATAGAAATAAATGAAAACTAATTTGCTTACAGTAATGCATACTAATGTGCTTTAAAAAATCAAAGAAGAAATATTCTGACACCTTTTGTAAACCAGATAATAAAATGTTCTGTTATCTCATTAGAAATTGTCTTTTAAAATACAAACAACATTGGGTTTTGCACAGCTAAAACATCATATATAGGCAAATATGTATATCTCTTTCCCTGGAAAATAAAGGAATGCATTATATATGTCTACTGGGTTTCTTCATAGACTTATCTAAATCAACTCTTGTGATATAATGTGAAGGTTCATGAGGTGTTTGGTGTAGTAAAACCTATAGTAGTTTTAGGACTTATCTACCAAGAAGAAAGAAAATCCTCCAGTGGCAGTGCAGACAAACTGGATTGAAAGGATAAAGAAATACCTCTTGCTTGCCAGCACAAACCCAACAGCAACAAAAGGTCCTTATCAGTATGAGGAATCCAGGAAAGGTAAGAAAACAAATGCTTTAACTCGATCATTCTCTGGTCTCCACATGTCTCTTACATAATGACCTGGAGGCAGCTGCTCATGACATTATTTACAATGTGTCACTTTTCTTGTTGACAAAATATCTGTTGAAATCGACTTTAATAAAGAAGAGTTTGCTTTAACTCAAAGTCCTGTCATATACAGGAAAAGTGTGGCCATATTAGCAGGATGCTAATTACATTGCTCATGCCTTAAAGAAGGGTGAATTTGCTGCATGGATAGTTTTCCCTTAGAATTCAGTACAGCAGTTAGGATGTGCCATTCCACCTTAATGCATTCTAGAAACCCCCTCTGAGAAATTCCCAGATCTTGGTGTCTGACGTTACATTAAGATAAACCACCCTACTCTGCTTGAACAATATTTTGAAAAAAAAATTATTGTTTCAGTGTTAACGTTCCTTTAATTTTTATTCATCAATCCGTGCAATTAAACATTCAGATTAGGTTTTTTTTTACATTATTCCCGCTGTTTATTATTTTTTATTTTTTTTAAATTGGATATATTTCTTTATTACATTTCAAATATTATTCATGTTCCTGGTTTCCTGTCCATGAGCCCCCTATCTCCTTGTCCTCCCTGATAAGGGTATCCATCCCCTCCATCCGCCCTCCTTACCACCCCCTCCCTGACATTCCTCTACACTGGGTGGTGTTTTAGTCCCTGGGAGCTCTGGTGGGTTGGCATTATTATTATGGAGTTGCAAGCTCCTTCAACTCTTTCCATCCTTTCTCTAATTCCTTCAATGAGGCTCCCTTTCTCAGTTCAGAGGTTTGCTGCTAGCATTCGCCTCTGTATTTGACAAGCTCTAGCTGTGTCTCTCAGGAGAGATCTATATCTGGTTCCTGTCAGCACGCACTTCTTAGCTTCATCAATCTTATCTAGTTTTGGTGGCTGTATATGTATGGGCCACATGTGGGGCAGGCTCTGAATGGCTGTTCCTGAAGTCTCTGCTCTGAACTTTGCCTCGATATCTCCTCCTATGGATATTTTTGTTCCCCCTTTTAAGAAGGAGTTAAGCATCCACATTTTGGTCATCCGTCTTAAGCATCATGTGGTCTGGGGATTGCATATTGAGTAATTCAAGATTTTTGGCTAATATCCACTTATCAATGAGTGGATACCATGTGTGTTTTTCTGTGATTGGGTTACCTCACTCAGGATATGTTCTAATTCAATCCAGTTGCCTATGAATTTCATGAGGTCATTGTTTTTGATAGCTAAGTAGTACTCCATTTCTTTCTCAGTTCTCAGCCTGTTTATCTTTTGAGTAGAGGAAGGCCACTGATTTGTTTAATTTTCTGCCCAGCGAGTTTACTGAAGTTTTTTTTTTTTTTTAATCAGGCTTAATAGGTCTCTCGTAGAACTTTTGGGGTCACATAAGTATACTATCATATCATCTGCAAATAGTTATATTTTGACTTCTTCCTTTCCAATTTGTATCCCTTTGACCTCCTTTCATTGTCTGATTGCTCTGGCTAGGACTTTGAGTACTATATTAAATAAGTAAGGAGAGAGGGGTAGCCTTATCTCTAGTCCCTGATTTTAGTGGGATTGCTTCAAGTTTCTCTCCATTTAGTTTAATGTTAGCTACTGGTTTGCTGTATATGGCTTTTACTATGTTTAAGTATGGGCCTTGAATCCCTGATCTTTTCAGGATTTTTATCATGAAGGAGTGTTTAATTTTGTCAAATGCTTTCTCATCATCTAATGAAATGATCATGTGGTTTTTATCTTTGAGTTTGTTTATATAATGGATTACATTGACGGTTTTCTGCATATTAAACCATCCCTGCATCCCTGGGATGAAGCCTACTTGATCATGATGGATGATTGTTTTGATGTGTTCTTGGATTCTGTTTGTAAGAATTTTATTGAGTATTTTTCTGTCAATGTTCATAAGAGAAATTGGTCTGAAGTTCTCTTCCTTTGTTTGGTCATTGTATGGTTTAGGTATAAGAGTAATTGTGGCTTCCTAGAAGGAATTTGGTAGTACATTGTGTGTTTCTACTTTGTGGAAAAGGTTGGACAGTATTGGTTTGAGGTCTTCTGTGAAGGTCTGATAGAATTCTGCACTAAACCCATCTGGTCCTGGTCGGAAGACTTTTAATGACTGCTTCTATTTCTTTAGGAGTTATGGGATTGTTTAGATGATTTATCTGTTCCTTGTTTAACTTTGGTTCCTGGTATTTGTCTAGAAAATTGTCCATTTCCTCCAGATTTTCCAGTTTTGTTGAATATAGGCTTTTGCAGTAGGATCTAATAAATTTTTAATTTCCTCAGATTCTGTTGTTATGTCTTCCTTTTCATTTCTGATTTTGTTAATTTGGATATACTCTCTGTGCCCTCTGGATAGTCTGGCTAAGGGTTTATCTATCTTGTTGATTTTCTCAAAGAACCAGCTCCTGGTTTTGTTGATTCTTTGTATAGTTCTTTTTTTCTACTTGATTGATTTCAGCCCTGAGTTTGATTATTTCCTGCTTTCTACTCCTCGTGGGTGTATTTGTTTCTTTTTGTTCTAGAGCTTTTAGGTGTGCTGTCAAGCTGCTGATGTGTGCTCTCTCCTGCTTCTTTTTGCAGGCACTCAGAGCTCTGAGTTTTTTACCAGATAAGCTTTTTAAAAAATTATGTTCAACAATTATCTTTTTATTGTAGTTAAGTTTTTCAAATTCTTGCTGTTTTCAATATCTCCTGGTTTCATCATCCCTACTGAGAAATTACGTATACAATCTTATAATTAATTGTTTGCTTTGGTCTTCTTTTATTTTCCTGCTTTATGATAAAATTTTCATTAGCCTAAATGTGTTATTAATTTTTCTTGTTTCTTAAATATTTGTTCAATATTATATTCACAACTTTAAGTTCAAAGGATCAGTTTTCTGAACAGATCTTCATACACTATAAATTCCTTGTTGTATGACCATCTCTAATAATTTTATTTTTAATTTTTAGGTAATGCCTGATTATAATTTAAATAAGGACGTTGACAAAAATTAATGAACCATTTGCACAAAAAATATTTGAATCAACATTTATGTAAGTTTTTCATATACATATTTCTACATTATTATTGAGTTATTTTATCAAAAAATTAATCTATTGTAAGGGAGAATCTGGAGTTGAGAATGTATATAATGAGTTAATTAAGATTCAAAAAATCATGGAAATTATAGAATTGTCACAAAGTAACAAAGAATTAATGGTACAAAAACTGAGTTTGAGAAATTTGTAATTGAAATAATTAGTACTTTTTTCATTATGGATTAAATTTTATTTTTTACTTTGTTGAAAATAGATTTTTTTTACACATAATATAACCTAATTAAAATTCTTTTTCTCTTCTTTTGTCATTTCCTATTCATTTCCCCACATCTTCAATGACCTCCCTTCTTTCCCTTATTAGAAAACAAGTAAGCTTCTAAGGTATAATAATAAAATAAGATAGAATAAAATAAAATGAAATAAAAAGTTTAGATAAAACCAACACATCAGAATAGGACAAAGCAAACAAATAGAACAAAAATGCCCCAGAAGAGGCACAAGAAACAGATAATAGACACAAAGTCCCACTGGATCATACACTGAAAAATCACATAAAAACCATAAACTAGATGTTATAATTTATACGTATATATAATTTATAAGTGTCTTTTAGGTATGTATGTGTATAATTTTCATCTCTCACACACAGATGTGTGCATATTACACACAAAGTATCTTTTGGACATATTCATATATAATTTCTCATCATAAATATCTATTTATGATGAAAATTTTATAAAAATCTGACATGATATAGAAACAAAAAACCTCCAAAGAAATCTTTGAGTTGTTTCTTTTTGTAGGCGATCTACTGCTGGACATGCAGTCTATCCTTAAGAGTAGTTTGTTTCCATAATGCAGTGGACATTTCCTAAAATATATGAAACCTTTTCAAATCAAGTCTTTAAACAATGGAGGAGACGTGTCTCAACTGGTCATCACTTGGCATAATACTTCCAAATATTTGGACTGACCAAGCCTGCTAAGTCAAAAAACAGGATCTTGAGTGAGGGAGTGAAGATTAAAGAAAGAAAAGATAATTAGACAACATTATAGTATGACTCCAGCAAGAGCTGAAGCAAGTTTGTTTTTTCCCAATCTGTTTTTATACCATTCTAAGTACAGGCAAAGAATAAGGTCATTTGTGGGTCAACGTCAAACAAAGTGTAATCAAAGTAGTCAAGGAACAAATAAGGCATAAACAAAGGTCCCAATGTCACTGTATTCAGGGACTTATAAATAGGATCAAGATACAAGGAATACAGGGAGATTGCGTTATATCCCATTGTGTTGCAAAAGAATTTCAACAAATATCTCCAATCGAACCAGCCCTTGCCAAGATAATAGGTTGTTGTCCACAAATTGACAGCAAGGTCCCGTTGCTGAAGACAATATCCATCTGTCTTTTAGAACATGGAAAGTTCTAGATGGTGCCTACTTTGAACATTGCCCATAAGTTGTGGTGTTATTTGTATGAGTAGGTACTCCTCGGGCTACCAAAAAGAGAAATGTAAACAACACAGTCACAACAAACTCTTTGATTTACAATATTCTGTTGCCTACAAAATAGGGCAATGGTGGTACAAAGTTATTGGGAGTAACCAAATAATGTCTGATTTGATTTAAGGCCCATTTCAAAAGATGGAATTCATACCTGACATTGCTCAAGTGACTAGAACCAGAGACAAGATAGCCTAGAGACAAAGGGTAAAAAATACTATTGGTCATAAAGGAAAAAATTAGTTTAGTGATAAAATGTTAATTACTGATTCCTAATGATGTTCTGACATATTCATAGATAGTGCTTCATTCAACCATCACCAGAGTAAGTTCCACATAAAGCAGATAAAAACAATACGAAATCCACAGCCAGAAATCAGAGAGAGAGAGAGAGAGAGAGAGAGAGAGAGAGAGAGAGAGAGAGATTTTTAAGGTAATAGGCTGTGCCCAGCAGTTAAAAGATAATAAATAAAATTCTATGAAAGAGATGGCTTATGAAGTGGTTTTCTTTGATCTTGATTCAAAGGTGTTGTTGTGGATTGGGCTGAGGAACTTGTGCTGTGTTTCTTCTTTAAGGGACTATTTCCTAGACATTTAATAACCCTTATTGCAGATAATCTAATACAATAGGAACTATCTTTATAAAGATATGCCTATCTACTCACTGTCATACTCTATGATAATGTATTACAATTCCAGTATATCAGTGGCATTATCTCAAATTCCCATCATTTGATTGCAAACTATTGTCTTCTTGCTGTCTTTCTAGGTCTTTGGAACAAATTCTAAATGTGGGAAGCAGTAGAAACCTAATATTATAAGAGCCTGCTTATTCTCGGGCATACTAAGGAATAGGGTCTTATTTCTAAAATAATCACTTTAGATCACTGTATCTATCATCTATCACCATAACAAGATATTAACACTGTATGTCATCTATTTACAGAGCCTGATTTGGGGGGAGCGCTCATTCGTATTTGTTTTTTACAAAAACTTGCAGCTGCTTCTTATTTTAGTTTTCCTAGAACTGTCCACAAGGTGTATGTGAAAGTAAGGCTGTAAAATTATGGAAGCAAAGTGCTCTACTCCCTTTTTAACCACCCTTCCTGCCTGCCCCCTGGTATAGTGAAAAAAAAAGAAAAATCAGGATGCTGAGCTCCAGAACTCATGGCTACTCAGTTTCCCTTTATCATACCTGTTACAGTTATATTTGAGTGCCTAGTACCCAAGTACTTAATTTTAACATAAATATGTTAGAATGACACTCTTCCAGAGTTCTCTTAAGGGAAGAAAATGAGTTATATATTATACATTAGAGTTGTTACAGATTGTAGATTATAAGTAATGAATAGATCATAACTCATTTTGTAATCACAGCATTTTTCTCTGTACTTTCTATAACCCTTATATGCCACAGCAAACAGTGATATGGTGAATGATTTAATTGCAAAGTTACCACTAATAATAGGAAAATCTGTAAGTTACCTTCAATTGACTTTGAGAGTTAAAACTGAATTATATTTTTGAGAAGCACATATGTGCAGATGTGCCTATAACTAAATACAGAAGAAATTTGAACATGATAAATTTACAAATCATATTTTACTAACTTCTTTTGAAACAGAAAGCATCTAATATATAATTATAGTCTTTAGAGGAACTTTTTCTTGGATTCTCGTCTAATTTATGTGAAATGAAAAACATAGCCCAATGGTTTGAGCTTTATTTTTGGTTTCACTAGATAATAAATATCCACTGCAATAAATTGTGATATGCACACACCTGATTTAAAGGATGCCCATTTTAGGGGGAATATTTTTTTCTTAATTGCTTTCTTTTCTTTAAATTTATAACATACTTCCTATTGTATATAATTATTTCTTCTCTCTCATTCCTTCTTTTATTCATTTTTCTATGTATGGAGGGATAAGTGTACATATTGTAGTATGTTTTAATCTTTAATACATCTTTAATAAATACATCCATGTGAATTTCTATCTTCTTTCCCTCTACATACATATCTGTGTATATCTTTGTCTTTTGCTTTTAAATGTACTTATGTATTTGTAATTCTCCTCTCTCTTCCTTCCCTCCCCCCCTCTCTGTCTCTCTCTCTCTCTCTGTGTTTCAATGTATGTATGTATGTCCCTCACTATCACTTTCTGTGAATCTGTATGATGACATTCTGTGTCAGTCTTTCTCTTTCTGCCTCTATCCCCCCTCTTCTCTTTTTTTATATTGTAGTGTGAATGGGTAGGTGGTGGTGTGTCTGCTTTTGTGTTTATGTCAGTAAGTTTAATACTTAAATACTTTATAGGACACTGTCATAGGTTTTAGTCATGAATAAAGTACAATTAATAATAACTCTAATTATAGCATATTTTCATTTCAGTCACTCCTGGAAGATATTAAATATTTCAACAGAATATTCCAATGGATGGAACTTTTTCCAGCATCTGGATTATTTTCCAGGTTAGACACATGTTTGTCCACAGACTTGTCTTCTCTGAATGAAATCCAAAAGTTGTTTTTACTCCTAGAACCCTCAAAGCCTCTCTGTTTTTTGTCTATCTATTTTGCTCACTGTTGTTGAATCTATATTCTTCAAATGTGCCTTTACCAAGTCTCCAAAATCACTGTGAGTATATGATTCTCTGGGTATGAGGTTGTGTAGTCATGTCAAATTAAAATTTAATATTCCACATACAGTCTGCACAGACAAATATAAGAAATTTTGTAATAACATTTGTCTTGGTTAGTGTTGATAGCTGAATGCGATTTCTTATTCTACTGTGGATCAATAGATCAAGATTCCTTCAGAGAGGAAAGGCAAGTACCCAAAGGTTTTCTTCTAATGACTGAAACACGTGGTCAGAAGACACACTATTAACACTCGTCCTAATAATTTTTCAGCTAAAGAGTTGGGAATGTAAGGAAAGGAAATGGCTAGACTATTCAAGATTCTACTGGCAGATTATTTGTGATGGTTGGTCTCTTTTTGCCTCCTAGAACATTCAAGAGTACTTCAAGGTAAATAAATGGAAAATCTAAGTGGTCTATAGTTGAATTCTCAATTTTTCACTATTTATTCTTAAACTTAAATACACAATGAATCGAAATATCTTAAATATTATTTCATTCACTTAATTTATAATTAATAAATCCTTAATATAACATTCAGGCAATAATAACATCTCATTATGCAACAGTCTGAGATCTGAAAAAAATTAATTGCACTTTTTCTGTGCTTTCCCATTTGAGAAACAGAATTTTCCCAAAAAGACAAATAAAACAAAAAGAATTGGAAAAAAAGTTATTTGGTGGTCCTTATAGAAAATCCTACAAACTAGAGAGATGTCACAGTGGTTCCCATCACCCACATGGTATCTCACAGCCTTCCATAATAACTCCAGAGTCAGGGTATCTATTTCCCTCATTGACCTGCATAGGCATGAGGTACAACACGGTACATAGGTATACATATTAGCAAAACACATACAGTAAGTCTGAAATTAAAATGAAAAACTACTTTTTAAATAGTCTGTTTACACCAAATGTAGATTCTATTTTGGAATGAAAATGGAAAATGTGGTCATTTCTCTGAATCCATATAAAATATGCAGTTCACATCGCCCTATGACCAGAATTTCCCCCATTGAATGAGAGATCAGATTCAGATTTTCAGAGACTTCCTGACTGAGTCACCTGCTATTCCTTCTGTTGCCATTTTTTCTAGAATTTTTCTCTATATTATTGACAAAAAAAGGTAATAGAATTATCAGAAGCATTTAAGATAAGAATTAAAAAATGTGAAATTACCAAGTGTTCTTGCAAAGCTATCATTTAAAAGCTACTGAAAAGGTGAAGTTCTAAGGCATACAGGAACCTTCAAACTCGTGTCAGTAACAATGTCTATTGGAGAGAACATTTTCATGTTCAAACTTTTCTCATGTATCATGAAAACAATCTGTGGAGACATTCTTAGTAATTCAAAGGGAACTGGAACAAGATTCCAATTATTTTTCTACAATATTTATTTTCAGGGTTTTAGTACACTAGTAATAACCAGGGCGAAATCTACCAACACATTTGATTGTTTTATTTTCTTTATGGAACAGAGTATTGGAAATGAGCCCAGGCAGGTTAGGAACTCTCAATCTTCAAACTGTCCCTATTAAATGAGATCTGAAAATACAGGCATGCACAAAAAACATCTGGGCATTATACTTTTTATAAGTCGGACACAATTAGAGTTCTAAGTCCATTAAAATACAAATGTGGTGGGGGGTGGAGGATGGGGTACATTCTTAAATAATTTATTGAGTGACATGTGTCAATTTGATATTATTTTAATTCTAAGGTTTGGGCAAGCTTTGTATATCACAGATGTTTCAGAAATTCTGAGAACTTAACATTATTGTTAATTTCTCAGCATCATTTTGAATGTGCAACCCATGTACCATACTCAAGTATATATCTTCATACCTAGATTTTTTTCATATTGATGTCTTGGAAGGATCTGGAGTTCCTTCATCTCAGTGTTGCTGTAAATCTTATTCTGGTTGCAACACTGACATTCTTTGTCAGAAGAAAAGGCAAACCAAGACTTTAATGATATTGGTGATTAATCTGAAATGGACGAGGGCCAGGTTTCATACTTCCCAGAAAACCATATCCACAACATAACACATATTCTCTAACATTTCTTTAGAGAAGGAATAAAAATGGGGAAAGCACATCAAACACCTGGGTATTAACTCCACGTTCATATTTATAATTCTGACCCACAATCACTGCTTGTACCAGTACAAGAATGGTGCCGTCAAAAGGAATTCTTACTGATTGTGAGAAACCCTCCCCACACACACAAAATATAAAAGTCTCGTGATATCGGTTTCCTTAAGGATACACAATTGGTTTTTTTAATGTGTTTTCATGCCATTCCTAGGTGTAGCAGATAGGAGTGAGTTTACTTCAATTGTTCGTGTTCATACGCCTTTGTGGAGAGACATATTTTGGCTAATCCAACTTGTCTTTGTGATTGTAGACTTTCCTCAGGTGACTTTTCTTAACCATCAGACTATAAATTGTCAGATGCTCTGAAAAAAGTTGTCTATTGCATACAACTTTATCCTGCCTCATTTTTAGTCCTCATTCTCCCAGGTCCATGTCCCCAACTAGAGTGTTAAATAACAGCTGTGTATTCAGGAGGCATTATGTATTTTCTACACCATATGGTATCAAGCTGATCGTTGTGAAGAACATCAATGGGAGAAAGCAGAAGCAATTCCACTTCAATACTCCCAAGAGACCCTCTCCTCATAATGTGAATGGAAATGGATTCTTTATGAGTGTGACAGTCATCATGAGAGAGAAAATAATGAAAAGAATGGAGCTTTACATGACTAATGGATACTAAAGGGTGATAGTTCCTCTGACCATATGAATATATTTTCTTTCCTGGTCCCTCTTTGCAGAGTTTTCCTCCCATCTCTGGTGCATCAAGTCTCAGCAGGTTTAGGAGCATCCTCTCCCATTGAGGCCAGCCAAGGTGGCTCCTACACAGGTGCCAGAGGGCCTCTGATCAGCCCTCTGATCAGACGTATGTATGATGTATGCTCTTTGGTTGGTGGCTCAGTCTCTAGGGTCCAGGTTAGTTGCCATCCCCTACAGTTCCTTCAATTCTTACTTTAACTCTTCCAAAGGGGTCCCTGTTCTCAGTACAATACTTGGCTATGTCTGTGATAGTTTAATCAGAAAAGAGTTTTTATATATTTAAATTTCTATGTCTGTCACAGTCAGCTGCTGGGAGAACTTCTCAGAGGACACTTATGCTAGGCTACTGTCTGCAACCACAGCATAACATCGCTAATAGTCAGGGATTAGTGTCTGCCCATGGGATGGATCTAAAGTTGGAACAGTTACTGGTTAGCCATTCCTTTAGTCTCAGCTGCATTTTTGTCCTACATTTCCTTTAGATAGGAGCAATTTGAGGTTGACAGTTTTGTAGGTGGGTTAAGGTCCCTATCTGTCCACTGCAGGCCCTATCTAACTGAAGGAGGTAGTTTCTTCAGATTCTATATCCTCACTGTAGGGCATTTTGTCTAAGGTCACTCACATTGATTTTGGTTGCATCACCCATCCCATATCTTTGGAATATTATAGAGGGAGGTCTTCCCCTCCCTCTACTGATAGAAGCTGCATATTTCCATTCATTCTTCTGGCCCTTGCGGCCTTTCTCCTATCTACCCCGTTACCTGATCCTGCCCCTCTTTTCCATACCCCACCAAGTTATCTCCCTCCCTCTGACTTCCATGATTATTTAGTTCCCACTTCTAGGTGGGATTGAAGTATCCTCACATCGGCCTTTGTTTTTGTTTAACTTCTTAAGGTCATGGGTATTCTGTACTATTTGCTAATACCCACTTATGAGTGAGCACATACCATACATATCCTTTTGAGTTTGGGTTAACTCAGGATGATATTTTCTAGCTCCATTTGCCTACAAAAGTCATTATGTTTTTGTTTTTAATAGCTGAATAGCATCCCATTGTGTAACGTACCACATTTTCTGTATTCATTCTTCAATTGATAGAAATCTGTGTTGCATCCAGTTTCTGGCTATTTTGAATAAGGTTGCTATGAACACAGTGGAGAATGTGTCCTTATGTGGTGAATATTTTTTAGATATATGCCCAGGATTGATATAACTCTTTTTTAAGTCTGGTTATAGTTTAATATATTTTTAAAAAATATATTGAGAATTCTGGTTTTTTTCCATTTATTTCATATTCTTACTTTATAGGTTATATTACCATTTCTCAGGGTAGTTTCTATAAAGACAAAGATTCCCCCCCCCTTTTTCTTCCATTTTTATTTACATTTCAAATGTTATCCCTTCCCAGTTTCCTGTCCATCAGCCCCCAAACCCTCCCCCTCCCCTTCTATATGTGTGTTCCCCTCCCCATCCTACCCCCATTACCACAGCCACAACAATCCCCTACACTGGGGTCCAATCTTGGCAGGACCAAGGGCTTCCCCTTCCACTGGTGCCCCAACACGGTTATTCTCTGCTATGTATGCAGTTGAAGCCCAGAGTCAGTCTATGTATAGTCTTTCGGGAGTGGTTTAATCCCTGGAATCTCTGATTGGTTGGCATTGTTGTTTTTATTGGGTAACAAGCCCCTTCAGCTCCTTCAGACCTTTCTCTAATTCCTCCAACAGTGGTTTGCTGCAGACATTCGCCTCTGTATTTGACACATTCTGGCTGCATCTCTCAAGAGAGATCTATAGCCGGTTCCTGTCAGCACGCACTTCTTAGCTTCATCCATCTTATCTAGTTTTGGTGGTTGTATATATATGGGTCAAATGTGGGGCAGACTCTGAATGCTGTTCCTTCAGTCTCTGCTCCAAACTTTGCCTCCCTATGCCCTCCTATGGATATTTTTGTTCCCAGTTTAAAGACAGAGTGACGCATGCACATTTCTTGAGTTTCATGTGTTCTGTGCATCTTGAGTAATTCGAGCATTTGGGCTAATATCCACTTATCAATGAGTGCATACCATGTGTGTTTTTCTGTGATTGGGTTACCTCACTCAGGATGAAATTTTTCAGTTCCATCCATTTGGCTATCAATTTCATAAAGTCATTGTTTTTGATAGCTGAGTAATATTCCATTGTGTAGATGTACCACATTTTCTGTATCCATTCCTCTGTTGAAGGGCATCTGGGTTCTTTCCAGCTTCTGGCTATTATAAATAAGGCTGCTGTGAACATAGAGAAGCCTGTGTCTTTGTTGTATGTTGGGGCATATTTTGGGTATATGCCCAGGAGAGGTATAGCTGGGTCCTCAGGTAGTGTAATGTTCAATTTTCTGAGGGACCTCCAGACTGATTTCCATAGAGGTTGTACCAGTCTGCAATCTGTTGGGATGTTTTTAATGACATGTTTTCTACTTCCTTAGGGGTGATGCAATTGTTGAGGTATTTTACCTGATATTTACTTAATTTTGGTATGTGAATCTCTCTAGAAAATCATCCATTTCATTTGGATCTTTCCAGTTTTGTCAAGTATAGGCTTTTGTACTAAGACCTGATGTTTTTTGAATTTCTTAATTTTTTGTTATTATATCTAAATTTTCATTTCTGATTTTGCTAATATGGATAATATGAGTTTTAGTTAGTTTGGCTAAAGGTTTGTCTATCTTGTTGGTTTTCTCAAAGAACAAGATCTTTGTTGTTAATTCTTTGTATTTTTTTTTTGTTTCTAATTGGTTGATTTCAGACCTGATATTATTTTCTTCCCTCTATTCCTCTTGGATGTGTTTGCATCTTTTTGTTCTAGATTTTTTCAGTTGTGCTGTTAAGCTGCTAGTATAGGATCTCTCCAATTCCTTTATGAAGGCACCTAGTGCTCATATTTTCATTCTGTATATACAGTGTGAAAATTTTAAGTGGATTAATATAAAGGTAGGCAAGTGAAGTAATATTCCTACGATGTAAAAATCTTATTGATATCAACACTCCCAACACGCAAGTTTTAAAACTCTCAGAGAGGAGCTCAGCAAAAATCCCTCTATACAATGCACTGAGAAGATCTTTGTTCTCTAAACAAAGCAATAAATTGAAATTTTACTCCTTGATGTTTTTAGAGTTCTCAACACACTTTGTCATAGTATCCTTGAAAGGGTCCTAATGTTCTAGGGTACAGAATCTGCATTAAGGGAGAAGAAATAAAATACAGCAGTGCATGCTAAATCGTATTGGAAGTGTTGCTTACAAACATTACCATTAGTTTTAATTCATATTCATATTTCATTCTCATAGACCATGACTATCTAATGACATTATAATGATCAGCATTCAAAAGAACTTGAGTCCACAGAACTCAAGAAATTTCACAGCTTTATCTTCCCTTCCTGGGCTGTTTATGAAATATCTAAACTCAAATGCACAGGGACAATTCACCTTAAAGCCCAGGCTCAGCAAGAAACCAGCAGTAGAGAAGTGAGTCCACCACCTTCCTTAAAGTGCCTTTTCTTAGTTCCCACTTCTATTTGAAATAGTATATTGCAGCTTATTGTCATTTTCTTCCTTGGAGGAGGCACATTGTAGAAAACAAAAGAAAAAACAATAGAATATGCTCCAGAGATCTCTAAATTCTGATGTCAATGTTTAGCTTGTTTATAGGGAGAACATTTCATTTTTCCAGGCAGGTAGTCACCATAAACTGGAATTTCAATGCACTATGTGCACATAAGTATGTGTAATCATTTTTGTCCCATCAGAATAAAAGTTTTAAGACCTGGCTCTTCATGGGTTCCCCTCATGTGGTTTCATGGTCAAAATAGAAAATTACCTATGAACTGCATTTTCACAAATGAAAGCTACATAAAATATTATATGCATAGAATTGAAGATAATTTGCTGTGAGACTGAATAGAAATAGCCTAGGCATGTAGTCCAGTCTTAAATCTCATTTCAAATCACACAAATATATTTTATGTCTATCTTCTAGACCTGCTTCTAGACTTGAAATGGATGAAATATTTATGTACTGGAGCTTTGAAAATTTTTAAAATATGTTTTTCAAATAGAATGCTTTCATAATTTTCCCTTATTCCCCTTTCTTGAAAACTTCCCACATATACTTCTTGAATGCTTTTAAGTTCCATATTTTGGAAAATTATTTTCAAAATTGTTCATAAACATATATGTATATGTATATATATATATATATATATATATATATAAAACAACACATAAATACTTTTCAGTATGAATAATATTACTCGTGACTTAAGGACTTATGATTTTGTATTAGATAGCGAGTCTCTCAGTATGTTCTAACTACTGTTTATATTATATTTTGTTATATGACTTTTGTTTATTTTTAATGCACTTCTTTTAAGTAACTTATTTAAGATTTCATTATGCGCTAATATTCTAAGAGAAGTCTTAAAAGAGAAAAAGAAACTTTGATCTCAGATTTGAACTAACACAATGGAAGCAAGGGTCCAGAATCTGACAAAATAGTCATGAATAATTTCTCATGGAGGGGACACACTGCTGATGAGAGAAAATTGATAATGGTCTTCTAAAATCTCATCGAGAAACCTAGAAACCGGAAGAGATTCACTATGGTTGAAAACAATACAAAACTACTTGATGGAATAAAGGTGAAGTTGGTTATGAAGCAAGATATAACCAAGATGGCAGCTGCCTGCACACAACTCAGAAGCTTGTTCAACCTATGTGTCAGGTGTCTCATGATGCAGTGCAAAGTTAGACTGCACCATCTTGTGAGATTTCCCACTGAAGAACACTAGATCATGTCTCAAGATAACTAAGAGTATAGAATATAGAGAAGAATACATAGTCATTACAGGAAGACTAACCGATTACAACAGAGACATTATGCAATTGAAATTCTGATTTAAAAAAAACTATATAAATGACACTGTTCCTTGTAATGATCTCATTTTCTACTTAGATGCAAAGGAAAGAAGAGTTAAGAAAAGAAGGCCTTTCATAACATATTGTTCCACAGGGGCTCTGAGCCCCACCAGGACAAAGTTTTCACAGTTGCTAGAGTTAACAAGACACGAAACCTACTAGGAAAAGACCTGACTTCTATTTGCCATGATGGAAAACTCCCCACAGTAATTCTGGAATGTTTTATGTTACTATCTGCCTTATGGACAAGATCCTGCTTCTTAAATGAACCCTAATCTCTTCAATTCCATCAGCATGAAGAGAAACAATTGTGCATCAAATCATTGGCTATACAATAAGAAGGTAAGAGAATGTTATTCACTAGAATCCTTCTATTGGAAAAGTTGGAAAATTTTACTAATGTGGGAAATCTCGTAAAATTAAATATTGCCTGAGCTTTCATGGTTAACATGATTCATTGAGTACAATAAAAGATTAAGTCAAAAAACCAGTCCAAGGTCCTCTTTGTCTATGCCAACCTTGCACCACTTCTGTGTACACCATTGGTCTGATTCTCAAGAAACAAAGAGTGCTCTGTGCTGTATAAAGCATGACAAATATTTCCCATTTTTCTCCCAGGATATGCTGTCTCTCAACAAAGAAAATGGAACCAAAACTGAGGGTATATTGGCAATATCACTAAACATAGCATCATGTCAAACAATAAAGAAGTTGGATTGTGAAGAAGATGTAAACATAAAAACAATCCATCTGTGCATATGGTAGCATGTATCTTAAAGGTAGGGAAAGTCCTTGCATCATCCACCCTCAGGATTCCCTGATTCTATTTGAGTAGTTTCCTTCATCATACATTCCCTTGTATGAGAGTAGAGAGTTCAAATGTTCCTCCAATACAGCATAAGAAGTAGGGATTCAAGGGGAAAAGCAGTTATAATGAGCAGTGACGTTACTAAGTATCTTTCATTTGATTATGTCATGTAGACATGTAGAGGATCACTTCATATCTACATATGAGTCTCACCTGGTAGTATACCTAATCAAATGTGTTTGGCTAGCAGGGTTCTTCATCCTCTATCACTGTCTACATTATGTCTGAGAAGCAGGTTTCTCTTCCTCAGAATAAAGCATGTGACTCCTTAACATATATCTTCTCTACACATACCAAGTAGGATCTCCTGATCTGCTTCTCTCTGTCTCACAAAATATTGATATCCAAATGAAGGTCCTCTTGGCTGTGAAACAGGTATTTGTAATCACTGAGGCCTTTGCTTCAACACCAAAAAATGATATTTTTATTTTATTCTTAAAACTAAAATTCATTTATATACTTTTCCCCCCATCCTTTCCCTTGCTTTACTGATGTTTCCCTCAATCTCCCACTCATGCTCAAATTTGCGCTCCTTTTTCTTCAATTGTTATAATTACATAGAGATAAATAAAACCATAAATATTTTCAAACTTGATGAGTTCATTATTCTTGGTAGTATATGTACTATTTCTGAGGTGGCCAACTGTGATTGACCTACAATCTACAGAGTTCATTTTTGGGAAAGACGAACATAACTCTAAGCAGTATTTATGTGCATATAATTCTTTATCAAGAAATTTGGCTTCATCAGATTACCTCTCCAGCATTAGTGTAACTAACTTTGATGATATTTTATTCAGACACTATTTTTCAAAAGTAAAGCCTCCCCCGCATTTCTGCAAGATTCATTTCCAAAGCAAAACTTCTGATCCTCTGCGGTACAATATTTCTGAATCTTTTACCCAATATTTAGAACCTATGGTTCAGGTTACTATGATAAGTACTCCCTGCAACTCTGTGGTTTCCTCTAATAGTCTCCATACATTGCAAAGAGAACCTTCTTTGATGGATGGGTAAGGGCTACATTATCTATGAATATTAACTAATGTTTAGAATAAAGTTGGGAATCACAGTTGTTTAGTGAAATGGTGACAGGACCTACTCTTAAGAAACATGACCTCATGTGACCTCATGCTTCCAGTGACAGGCATGATTCTTTTTACTCCTGAGAAATAAGATAATAAGATACTATAGCTGTGTTTGTTGTGGTTACCATACAAATTTTTCTGTTATTTAAAAATAGCCTTGGAGTTGAGGTATTGATCTTTTATCTGTACTAGATTGCTCAACTGTCCACTAGAGGGACATGGAGCAAAGAAGAGATTTTTCTGCAATCCAAGCGCATCTGAAAATCTGCTCTTAGGTTTCTAGGTTTGAAGGATGAAACTTATTGAGCCTACATATCAGTAAATGCTCTAACTAGGGTAATGTTTGAGAGTTGTGAAGAAATTTGGAACTAAACAGAATTTTAAGTTGAATGTGTAATGAGAAATTTATATTATTTATTTTTTCACAAAATATTTTTTCTCTATAAGGAATTACTTCAAATTATCAAAGGAAATTTGCTGACATCTAGACTATATGAAGAATGACTTGGGGTACATGACCAGGTCAATGAAGAAGAGAAAGTAGCCACTGTGCAGAGGTAACAGCTGATGAACAGCATCACCAATTTTAGAAGTAATATTTGCTTTCACATTTTAGAGATTACATATCACAGAAATATTTAAGAAAAGCACACACTGACAGCAAACAGTGTCAACTGAGGAGTAACAGTGACCCATGCTAATAATCTCAGCTTTATATTCAAATTAAATTTGTCCCTCTTTTTCTGTTTGGGGGGAACGATTTGATGCAATATTTTTAATATTTTTAGTAAAAACTGAAAATATATATATATATATATGCTTCCTAGCTTTTATAAGTCTTAAAATGAGACAGGAATACAGGATTATCCTAACAGTCTGGTTGGGTTTTTTGTTTTGTTTTGTTTTGTTTTGTTGTTTTGTTTTGTTTTGTTTTGTTTTTGATTGTTTTAGGTTTGGTGTTGCTTTGTTTTGTAAAATAAGTACAATTTATTTCTCCTTCTTTATTAAGTGGGGTATTTCTTATTTACATTTCAAATGTTATTCGCTTTTCCAGTTTCCAGGCAAACATCCCCCTATCCCCACCAACTCCCCTTATATGTGGGTGTTCCCCTCACCATCCTCCCCCATTACCTCCCTCCCCCAAACAATCACATTCACTGGGGGTTCAGTCTTAGCATGGCCAGGGGCTTCCCCTTCCACTGGTGTTCTTACTAGGCTATTCATTGCTACCTATGAGGTTGGAGCCCAGGGTCAGTCCATGTATAGTTTTTGAGTAGTGGCTTAGTCCCTGGAAGCTCTGGTTGGTTGGCATTGTTTATGTGGAGTCTCAAGCCCCATCTGCTCTTTCAGTTCTTTTTCTGATTCCTACAACAGGGGTCCCATTCTCAGTTCAGTGATTTGCTGCTGGCATTTGCTTCACCTATGTATTTACCTTTTTCCAGCTGTGTCTCACAAGAGAGATAAACATCCGGTTCCTGTCAGCCTGCACCTCTTTGATTCATCCATCTTATCTAGTTTGATGGCTTTATATGTATGGACCACATGTGGGGCAGGCTCTGAATGGGCATTCCTTCAGCCTCTGTTCTAAACTTTGCCTCCCTATGCCTTCCTAAAGGTATTCCTGTTCCCCTTTTAAAGAAGGAGTGAAGCATCTGCATTTTCCTCATCCTTCTTGAGTTTCATGTGTTCTGTACATCTTGGGTAATTCGCACATTTAGGCTAATACCCACTTATCAATGAGTGAATACCATGTGTGTTTTTCTGTGATTGGGTTACCTCACTCAGGATGATATTTTCCAGTTCCCTCCATTTGCCTATGAATTTCATAAAGTCATTGTTTTTGATAGCTGAGTAATATTCCATTGTGTAGATGTACCACATTTTCTGTATCCATTCCTCTGTTGAAGGACATCTGGGTTCATTCCAGCTTCTGTCTATTATAATTAAGGCTGCTATGAACATAGAGGAGCATGTGTGTTTGTTGTAGGTTGGAGCATCTTTTGGGTATATGCCCAAGGAGAGGTAAGCTGGGTCCTCAAGTAGTGCAATGTCCAATTTTCTGATGAACCTCCAGACAGATTTCCAGAATGGTTGTACCAGTCTGCAATCCCACCAACAATGGAGGAGTGTTCCTCTTTCTCCACATCCTTGCCAGCATCTGCTGTCACCTGAGTTTTTGATCTTGGCCATTCTGCCTGATGTGAGGTGGAATCTCAGGGTTGTTTTGATTTGCATTTCCCTTATGACTAAAGATGTTGAACATTTCTTTAGGTGTTTCTCAGCCATTTGGCATTCCTCAGCTGTGAATTGTTTAGCTCTGAACCCCATTTTTAATAGGGTTATTTGTCTCCCTGTGGTCTAATTTCATGAGTTCTTTTTATATTTTGGATATAAGGCCTCTATCTGTTGTAGGATTAGTAAAGATCTTTTCCCAATCTGTTGGTTGACGTTTCGTCCTAACGACAGTCTCCTTTGCCTTAGAGAAGCTTTGTAGTTTTATGAGATCCCATTTGTCAATTCTTGACCTTAGAGCATAAGCCATTGGTGTTTTGTTCAGGAAATTTTCTCCAGTGCCTATGAGTTCAAGATTCTTCCACACTTTTTCTTCTATTAGTTTGAGTGTATCTGGTTTGATGTGGAGGTCCTTGATCCATTTGGACTTAAGTTTTGTACAGGGTGATAAGAATGGATCGATCTGCAGTCTTCTACATTTGACCTCCAGTTGAACCAGCACTATTTGCTGAAAATGCTATCTTTTTTCCATTGGATGGTTTTGGCTCCTCTGTCAAAAATCAAGTGACCATAGGTGTCTGGGTTCATTTGTGGGTCTTCAATTCTATTCCACTTCTCTATCTGCCTGTCTCTGTACCAATACCATACAATTTTTATGACTGTTGTCTGGTAATACTGCTTGAGTTCAGGGATAGTGATTCCCCCTGAAGTCTTTTATTGTTGAGGATAGTTTTAGCTATCCTGGGTTTTTTGTTATTCCAGATGAATTTACAATTTGTTCTGTCTACCTCTATGAAGAATTGGATTGGAATTTTGATCGGGATTGTATTGAATCTATAGATCGCTTTTGGTAAAATGGCCATTTTTACTATATTAATCCTGCCAATCCATGAGCATGGGAGATCTCTCCATCTTCTGAGATCTTCTTCAATTTCTTTCTTCAGAGGCTTGAAGTTCTTATCATAAAGATTTTAACTTGCTTGGCTAAAGTCACACTGAAGTATTTTATATTATTTGGGACTATTATGAAGGGTGTCGTTTCCCTAATTTCTTTCTCAAGTTGTTTCTCTTTTGTGTAGAGGAAGGCTACTGATTTGAGTTAATTTTATACCCAGCCACGTTGCTGAAGCTGTTTATCATGTTTAGTAGTTCTCTGGTGGAACTTTTGGAGTCACTTAAATATACAATCATATCATCTGCAAATAGTGATATTTTGAATTCTTCCTTTCCAATCTGTAGCCTTTTGATCTCCTTTCGCTATCTTATTGCTCTTTCTATGACTTTGAGAAATATATTGAATAAGTAGGGAGAGAGTGGGCAGCTTTGTCCAATCCCTGATTTTAGTGGGATTGCTTCAAGTTTCTCTCCATTTAGTTTAATATTAGCTACTGGTTTGCTGTATATGGCTTTTACTATGTGTAGGTATGAGCCTTGAATGCCTATTTTTTCCAGAACTTTTATCATGAAGGGGTGTTGAATTTTGTCAAATGCTTTCTCAGCATCTAATGAAATGATCATGTGGTTTTTATCTTTCAGTTTGTTTATATAATGGATTACGTTGATGGTTTTCCATATATTACACCATATTAAACCATCCCTGCATGCCTGGGATGAAGCCTACTTGATCATGATGGATGATTGTTTTGATGTGTTCTTGGAGTCAGTTTGCAAGAATTTTATTTATATGGTCAATTTTGGAGAAGGTACCATGTGGTGGTGAGAAGAAGGTATATCCTTTTGTTTTAGGATAGAATGTTCTATAAATATCTGTTAAATCCATTTGGTTCATAATTTCTCTTAGTCTGTCTATGTCTCTGTTTAATTTCTGTTTCCATGATCTGTCCATTGATGAGAGTGGGGTGTTAAAATCTCCTCCTATTATTGTGTGAGGTTCAATGCGTGCTTTGAGCTTTAGTAAGGTTCCTTTTATGTATGTAGGTGCCCTTGTATTTGGAGCATAGATATTTAGGATTGAGAGTTCATCTTGGTGGATTTTTACTTTGATGGATATGAAGTGTCCTTCTTTACCTTTTTTGATGACTTTTGGTTGAAAATCCATTTTATTCGATATTGGAATGGCTATTCCAGCTTGCTTCTTCAGACCATTTTCTTGGAAAGTTGTTTTCCAGACTTTTACTCTGAGGTAGTGTCTGTCTTTGTCTCTGAGGTGTGTTTCCTGTAGGCAGCAAACTTCTGTGTCCTGATTACGTATCCAGTTTGTAAATCTGTGTCTTTTAACTGGGGAATTAAGTTCATAGATGTTGAGAGATATTAAGGAATAGTGATTGCTGCTTCCTGTTATCTTCGTATTTGAAGGTGAGATTATGTTTGTGTGCTTGTCCTCTCTTTGTTTTGTTGCAAAACGATTAGTTTCTTGCTTTTTTCTAGAGTGTAGCTTGCCTCCTTTTGTTGGGCTTTATCATTTATTACTCTTTGTAAGGCTGAATTTGTAGAGAGATATTGTTTAAATTGGGTTTGTCATAGAATATCTTGGTTTCTCCATCTATGTTAATTTAGAGTTTTGCTGGATACAGTAACCTGGGCTGGTATTTGTGTTCTCTTAGGGTCTGTATGACAACTGTCCAGGATCTTATGGCCTTCATTGTCTCTGGTGAGAAGTCTGGTGTAATTCTTATAGGTCTGCCTATTAGGCTCTGATGATGCCATGTAGTCTGGGTTTCTGTTGCTTGGGTTCTTGCGCTTGCCTTTTGCCATCAGGTTTTCTCTGGTGTTACCTTGTTTTGCTATTTCTGACAGTGGCTTGACCTTCTTATTGGCCTGTGTGTCAGATGTGCTGTAGACCTGTTTTCCGGTTTTCTTTCAGACAGTTATGGGAACAGAGTGTTCTGCTCTCAGGCATGTAGTAGTTCCTGTCCACTGGCTTTCAACTGTCCCTGTGGGCGGGAACCAGAAGGGCCTGCCCCTACTTCTCCTAAGTCCCTGTGCACAGGGGGCCCAGATGGTGCTAGCTGTTTTCCTCTGGAGTCAGAAATGTGGGCCGAGAGTAGTCTCCTCTCATTTCCCACTTATGTCTGCCCCTCTGAAGGTGTACCTCTCCCTCCCACAGGATTTGGGTGCAGGGAGCTGTTTGACTGGTTCCTTTCAAATTCAGGCGCAGTCTGGACCACAGGTCTCCTGCAGCTTGACTGCTCCAATCTTCTCGTGCCCAGAGACACTATACAATTTCTTCTTGGGCCAAGAATATGGGCAAAGGTGGGCAGAAGTGGCGGTCTCTCCTGCCCTGCAGTCTCAGGATTGCTCACACTTCTTGGCGATCAGCTCTCTCCCTCTCAGGGTTTGGGAGCAGGGAGCTGTAGGCCAGGATCAGCGAGGTTCAGACACCAGCTAGAAACTGGAAGTGTCTAGTCCAGAGGAATTTTGCCTTTGTGTGTCCTGAGTACCCCAGGCAGTGACTTGGGACAGAAAAGTTGGTCTTACCTCTGGTCTCAGGCCTGAAGTCGCTCTTCGGGGCTGACTTTCAGCTCTCTGTGAGGGGAGCAATCAAAAGTTCCTGCCCCTACTTCTCCTGGGTCCCTGTGTGCAGGGAGAGGGTGCGGGGGGGAGCCCAGATGGCACTAGGTATTTTCCTCTAGAGTCAGAAATGTGGGCAGAGAGTAGCCTCCTCTTGTTTCCTAGGCCTGTTTGCCCTTCTGAAGGTCCAGCTCTACCTCCCATAGGATTTGGGTGCAGGGAGCTGTCTGACCCAGTCTGCTCAGATCTAGGAATAGTCTGGACCGCAGGACTCCTGCAGCTTGACTGCTCCTAACTTCCAAGGCCCAGAAGCACTATACAGTTTCTTCTTGGACCAAGGATGTGGGCAAAGGTGGGCAGAAGTGGCAGTGTCTCCTGCCCTGCAGTCTCAGGATTGCCCACACTTCTGGGCGATCAGCTCTCTCTCCCATGGGGTTTGGGAGCAGGGACAATAAGTATATTTTTCCATTGAGACCTTCTGGAAGGGAGAAATCATTTGTGCAGTTTACTGAGTAAAGTGTAAATGTGTTGAGCTCAATGACTCAGTCTTTTGTCATTTGTGATTTGGAACATCCTTAGAGAAACCCACTGAAAGCAATGTGAAATGATTAACAAAACAACATTGGTACAGGGTAGTGGGTTCAGCAATCAAGACTGAATCAATGTAAAATTTTACTTGTTTGCAAGGTGGATTCCCCAACCAAACAAAGATAATATAATTTAATCTGATTTTATCAGATATAGTTATGATACCTTAATAGTGTGATCAAATATACCCTTGGTTTCTTGACAATGATGATGAATGGTTTAGAGAAATTCTTTTTGTTGCTTTATGATTATTTATTTATTTATTTATTTTTAAACTCCAGATTTTATTTCTCTCAGGGTCCACCCCCCCCGCAAGGGTTCCACATCCTTTACCCTCCACCCCCCCCCAGCCTCGAATTCCCTCCCTCTGTCTCCAGAAGGATGTCTCCACCCTCCCTCCACTCCACCAGACCTCTAAACTTCCTGGGGCCTCCCATCCCTTAAGGGTTAGGTGCATCTTCTCTGACTGAACCAAGACCTGGGAGTCTATGTGTTGGAGGTCTTAAATCAACTGGTATATGCTGTCTGGTTGGTGATCCATTGTCTAAGAGATCTCAGGGGTCCAGGTTAATTAAGAGTACTGGTCCTCCTACAGGGTGGTTGCCCTACTCCTTAGATTCCTGTAGCTTTTCTATAATGCAACCAGAGAGGTCAGCAGCTTCGTTGATTGGGTGCACATATCTGCATCTGACTCAGCTGTTTGTTGGGTGTTTTGGAGAGCAGTCATGGTACGTCTCTATTTGTGAATGCCCCATAGCTTCAGTAACGGTATCAGGTCTTGGGGCCTCCCCTTGAGCTGGCATCCACTATAGGCCTGTTGCTGGACCTTCTTTTCCTCAGTGTTTTCTCCATTTCCATCCCTGCATTTCTTTCAAACAGGAAGACTTATGGGTCAGAGCTTTGCCTGGTAGCTACCTTTCAAATAGTATAATAAAATAGTAAAATTTATACAGAATATGGATCAAGTATTTATTTTGACTCAGTATTTAAGTCTTATTTATTATTAATTGACCATTTACCCCAGGAATGTATGGAGTATATATTATAAGAAAGTCTAATTCAGAAAATAATATTTCTCATATTGCATACACTCAAAGATTAGGAGAAAAAAAAGAACCTGTCATTGGAGACCCATAATTATCCCTTTTCCTCCAAACAGTCCTTATTTCAAATACCTCCCACCAGGACCAAATGTGTATGGTCTTGTCTATTGATAAGACAGAAAACCTACTTGAAAAAGAGCTGACAACAATTTGTGATGATCGAAATCAGCCCACAGAAATTCTGGTAGGTCTCTCATGGTTCTTCTCTGGCTGTACTTAGGACAAAATCCTGTTTCTTAAATGCCCACTACCCTAATCTAATCTTTCACAATGTGGAGAAACAATTGTGCATCTATCAAATCATTGGCTATACAATAGGAAACTAAAGAGAGGGCTTTTCACCAGGGCCCATCTACTAAAAATTTTGGATCTCTTTACTAATGTGTAAAATCTGATAAAATTAAGTGTTGCTTGAGCTTTCAGGGTTAACATTAGAGTGCATTGAGTATAATAAGTGACTGAGTCACAAAACCAGTTCAAGTCCTCTTTGTCTATGCCAAACCTCTCATTGCAGCTGAACACACCATTGGTCTGATTCTCAAAAAGCAAATAGCACCTGTGCTATATGTGACATGACAGGTATTTTCCATTTTCTTCTCAGGATATGCTGTTCTTCATCCAAGAAAAGGGGCCCCAAATTCAGGATATATCCATAATTTCACACAACATAGCATCATGAAGAAGTTGGATTGTGAAGAAGATGTAAACATAAAAAAATAATCCATCTGTGTATATGGTAGCATGTATCTTAAAGGTAAGGAAAGTCCTTGCATCATACACCCTCAGGATTCTTCTCAATCTATTTGAGTAGTTTCCTTCATTATGCATTCCCTTGAGTGGTAGTAGATAACATATAAGAGAAATCTGATAAAAAAGCAAAAACAAAAACAAAAAGCTGTCATAATGAGCAGTAATGTAACTAAGTATCTTTCATTTGATTCTTCCACAAGTATATGGAGAGTCACTTCATACATGCATATGAGTTTCACCTGATATGCATGCCTCCTCAGATGCATTTGTCTAAGAGTGTTCTTAAGGGTGTCACTCTCCTTTTTTTCTGAGAGGCAGGTTTCTCTTCCTAGGTATAGAGCACGTGACTCCTTCATGTATATCTTTGCTGTACATACCCAGTAGAATCTCTTGGTCTGCTTGTCCCTCTCACTCACAAAATATTGGTATCCAAATGAAGGTTCACATGGCTATGTAACACGTATTCTTAAGTACTGGGCCATTCCTTCAGCACCATAATTTTATTGTTATATTTAAAAATTAAAATCATTTCACTCCTCCCTATTCCTTGCTCTAATGTTGTTTCCCTTCAATCTCCCACTTCTGATAAAATACATTTTCTTTAACTGTTATTTTGTAGATACAAATAAATCCATAAATATGTTCAAATAACCTGATGAGTCCATTATCCTTGTTAGTATCTGTACTATTTCCAAAGGAACCAACTGTGATTGGCTTACAAATTAGGGGGTTCATTTTTGAGAAAGACCAATTTCCTCACTCTTCATAGTATTTATTTGCATGTAGTTCCTTATCTAAAAGTTTGACTTCATGAGATTTCCTCATTTTGATTTAGTGTTACTAACTTGGATAATGTTTTGTTTAGAACTTGCTTAAACAACCAGACTGTGGGACTAACAAAAGTGAAGCTTCTCCTGCATTTCTCTGAGGCCCAATCCCAAAGCAGATATCCTGATCCTCTGGTATACAATCATTCTGACTTTTTAAACAAATTTTTGGAGCCCAAGGTTAAGGAGTTAGTACGTATATGTAGGCAGTGGGGCATGGAGCCACAGGATATTTTGTTCTTTGTACCTTGAATACGTGCAGTTTTCAATAGTCATCATCCATTGCAAAAAGAATCTCCTTCGATGGATGGGTAAGGACTACATTATCTGGGAATATCATCTTAAACAATTAGACTACAGTTAGGAACATCATGCTTGTTTAGTGAAATGGTCACAGGAATTTAAGAGCCACGACCTCATGCTTTCAGTGCCAGTCATGACTTTCTGCTCCTAAGAAATCAGATAATAACTTACTTTGGTTGACTTTGTTGTGGTTACCATGTTTACATGTTTCTGTCATTTAAAATTACTATTCAAGTTGAGGTATTGATCTCTTCTGTGTACTGGATTGCTCAACTGCCCACTAGAGGGACATTAAGCAAATAAGAGATTTTTCTGCAACCCAAGCACATCTGAAAAATTTGCTCTTAGGTTTCTAGTTTTGAAGGATGAAACTTACTTGACCCTCATATCAGTAAATGCTCTAACTAGGAGAAATTTTGGGAGCTGTGAAAAAAAAGTAGAATTAAACTGAATTTTACAGTTGAATGTATTTTGAGTAATTTCCATTATTTATTTTTCCACAAAATATATTTTCTCTATAAGGAATTACTTCAAATCACTTAAGAAAGTCTGCTGACATCTCGACTATATGAAGAATGACTTGGAGTACCAGACCAAGTCAATGAAGAAGAGAAAGTAGCCACTGTGCAGAGGTAATGGCTGGTGAATTGCATGAACAACAACAACAAATTAGAAGTAATATTTGCATGCACATTTAGAGATCATATATCACAGAAATATTTACTACAAATACTGATTGACATTAAAAGGTTTCGATCGTTCACCACCCTGGAAAACATTTTCAAAGACAAGTGTGACTTGGGGAGTCATAGTGGCCCATGCCTGTACTCTGCTTTATATTTCAATTAAATTTATCTATTTTTCTTTATTTGGCAAAACATTTCAAGCAATATTTCTAGTACACATTCTAACTTTCATTTTATTCTCAGGAGACCCGGCATAAGATACAATTACTCTGATTGCTTTCTTTATATTTAAAAATTGAGTAGACATTTAAAAAAATAACTGTCCCTGTGTTTAGTCTTTTAGAAAACTACTGCACTCACATGTTACTCTTCTAAGACAACGTTTCAAATTATTATATTAAGTTGAGAGGAATTCTTCTGTGAACCAGATGACAGCTTATGATTTATCTGTTGTGCCAAGTATCCTATATCTGCCTAGTTCCCACAATAAACGATTAGCAAATGATATTGCCAAAAAGGTAATAAGACATATACATTATGCTTAGCTTTGATAAGTCTTTGCAATGATACATGAATACAGGATTATCCTGAGAGTCTGGGTTTTTATGTTGTTACTAATTGTTTTGGTTTTGGTTTTGTTTCATTTTGTAAAATGAGTACAACTTGCCATTATGATCTTCTGGAGGGGAAGAATCATAGATGTGTTTGAAGTAAGTGTCTTGCAAATGGATGCTTGAGTTCAATGACTCAGTCTTTTGTGATTTAGAATATTCTTAGACTAGCCCAGTGAGAACAAATACTATGAAATGATAAAAATTTTGGGTAATGTGTTTAGCAGTCAAGACTGAACTCTGATATAAGCAGTGTAGCTTGAATGAAATTGTACTTGTTTTCAAGGTGGTTTCCCCAATGAAACAAATGCAACATATTTAGGATTGTCTTTAATTTGGTACAGTTGTTATGACTCCTCATTAGTGTGGTTAAATATACCTTTGATCTCTTGTTGCTGATTATGATTGGTTTAGGGAAATTCTTGAGTGTATTTTTCCATGATAGCTACCTTTCAAATACTATATCAAAATTTATACAGTATAGAAATCAAATGGTTATTTTGACTCTCAGTACTTGAGTTTCTGATTTATTATTAACTGACCAGTTGCCCTGGACCTGTAAGGAATGTACTATAGGAAAGAAAATCTAACTCAAAAAAAATTTCCTCATACTGTGTAGAATCAAAGATCAGGAGGAAAAAATAGGGTCCCAAAGAACCTACCAATGGATACCATAATTATCAAGCTTGCTCCAAATGGGCCTTATTTTAAATACTTCCAAATAATGAACTTTATGACCAAGCTGTTAACCATTGCATCTCCACTGAGACATCAGAGATTTGTGAATGTTTCTGCTTAGTTTGGTTTGCCTGTCTCTTGAATTTTAGTCAGCCCAAGGAATATTTCAATAGGATGGTACCCACATGGAGAGGTCATCTACCCTTCTTTATTGTGCCTTTCTATTATCTTCATTACAAACATGCTCTGCTGTCTATGTGTCAAATGTAACCAAAGCAACTCAAGTGGACAGAATGTTTCACATACTGGCCATCACAATGTAAAAACTGGAAATCATCCTCTTATATAGTATTGTAGTACGATTATCACATTTGAACATGTGGCCTCAAATTCAGCTTTTAAATTTCTAACAGAGCTTCCAGGGACTAAGCCACTACCTAAAGACTATATATGGACTGACCCTGGACTCTGACCCCATAGGTAGCAATGAATATCCTAGTAAGAGCACCAGTGGAAGGGGAAGCCCTGGGTCCTGCTAAGACTGAACCCCCAGTGAACTAGACTATGGGGGGAGGGCGGCAATGGGGGGAGGGTTGGGAGGGGAACACCCATAAGGAAGGGGAGGGGGGAGGGGGATTTTGCCCGGAAACCGGGAAAGGGAATAACACTTGAAATGTATATAAGAAATACTCAAGTTAATAAAAAAAAAAATTTCTAACAGAAACCTCTGCCCTATATTTTATAACTGCTGACTTTTTCTCAGAATTTTAAACTACACATTATTAGCCTCCAAGACTAAATGTCAAATATGAATTGCAGTAATACATGACAGAGACCCTCTGTGTTTTTCCCCTTTTGTCATAGATTTCTCTTATAAACTTTCCAATTGAAAACTCCCTGAAATTATTTGAAGAAGACTCAGTTTTAGTTTATTATGAGACCTCATTATTTCACCCTTATGGAGTGGACTCTGATTCCCAGAATAATCTTTCTAATCCAGGTGAGTTAAAGGGAAAGGAACATGGTCACAGCAGCTGCCCCTTATATCATGATGCACTGCCCAGAAATCCAAATGCTCCTCTTCACGAGGAGGAGATTATAGGGGATCATAATGTTCTGCTTCCATAACTGAAAAATTAGAATTATTTAGCACTGGATATATGATATATAACAAACAGTAATGTGGAAATTACTGAACCATGTGAAGGGAATCTTCGCCTGTGCATAAGAATCGCCTATTGTTAGGAATTGCCTGTAAACTTGGGAACCTCTTTACAGTCATCCTGGGTTTATGTAAGAGGTTAATCCCAGAAATAGGTTTAGTTTATTAATTAAGGATATGTGAAGAAATGACACCTACTTTGATATATAAACCATTAACATATATTTTTAGAATAGCAACTCAATAGCAAATTGGATTTTCTCTATGTAATAGCTCTGCCTGTCCTGGAACTTGCTCTGTACACCTCAAACTCATAGAGATCCTCTTGCTTCTGCTCCTGAGATCTGAGGCATATGCCACCATGCCTATCTCTTATGCAAGTCTTAGTATAGAAAAATATACCCATAGGACAGTCATAGATACTATGATTTGAGATTTTTGTTTGCAATTCAGAGGGTAAAGCCAAGGTCTGTCATAGAAGTGCAGTCAGGCAAGTTATGCTGTATAGATATTGCTGTCAATTTACAGCTGCCCACGGCTGTCCAGTCAGAAAGTTACAGAGGATGGCTAAAAGATTGGTACTATTTTGTTGCTTAATTCTAATACCTATATGCATAGCTTTCAAGGCAAACACAAGAATTTACTGATTATACCATAAGTATGGGCAATATTCAAAAAGATATCCAGTGCCTTAGGACACAATGACATTATTATAAATTTTACTATATTTTGTTTATTTGTGGTAATACAGAAGGCATGCGTGCTATAAAAGGAAAAGGGCATGCAAGAGCTAAGTGAATTCAACTACAACAAACGATGACATACCTTCTTTCATAGAATCAGAGAAACCTGAAAAATACATTTTTTTATAAATCAATTAATTACTTGTGAATCTGATACCCGCAAAGTCAATGTATACATAGCCCCACCAGCACCAAACAAAAAGCAACTTGTTGGGAATTATCAAATTCTGCCAGCACCAATAAAGAAAAAAACCCTTCTTAGCAAGTCTCTCATGGAAATCTTTCTTCTCCAATACTGGTGAGTTTCCTTTAACGTTTCTACAGCTGTCTTGTTTTATATTATTTCTGCTAACCATTTTTCTAAGTAAATTATTTCAACAAACTGATGAATGTTTACATAACATATTCATGAGAATATGACCTTTTTAAAACAAATAATCCCATTGAAGATTGCATCGTGTATAAAAGAAAATTGGGGGAAAAAGAAATTATATTCCCATGTTTTGCACTGATTTCAGCAAAGGCACAAACCTTCCAGCTTGTTAAAAGAAATGGATCTATGGATGTGTCCCTCTCAACCCCTAATCATCAATACTTACAGCTTCTTTATGACTGAGTATTACTCTGGAGCCTCTGTAAAATCATTGCCTCTGAGATTACTCAATCTTATAATTCAAAATATCTAAAGAACTTTAGTTTATATTATCAATGAATTAGATATATGCCTTGATCTTTGCCAGGTATTAATCATTTCATCCTAGTAGACTATATTTAAAAGCCACTTAATATGCCTTAATCTGTTTTAAATAAGTTACTAAATTGCCATTGGAAGTATTTATTTACTGTTTAGCATCCATTTTATTACTATACCTGTGCCAGGATCTATGCTGCCTGGGAACAAGTTTATCATCTCAGACACATGAAAATTACTGCCCACACCTTTGGTTTTTTACAGCAGAAGTTTCTGGTAGCTATGATTGCAATCATCCCAACTTTGAAAATAGAGAAAATATGGAGTAAGTCTGTGTGTGGTAGTCATTTTTACAGACTCCATAGAAAAAGGATGGAAATTTGCTTGGATTCTTAACTGTGACAGCATCTTTCAACTGAGATAGTTGAAAAGATGTCAAAGAAAAAGGAAATAAGTCTCAGAAGTATATTTAGAAAAACCTTCCTTGAAAACACAGATTTTACCATTCATAGCAGAGACCATGAAGACAATAAATAAAATAATAATTTGATCTTTGAGTGAGAAATATCTCAATAGTAACTGAGAATGGCATGTTTGAGAGGAATATTCACAGAAGAAAGGAAAAATATCACAGAGGATCATTCACCAAATTGCTTTGGGGATCAGAAGTGTGAAGGTTATCTGAGTCCAACAAAATCCAGTGTTTCAAACTGGAAAAATGGATTAGGGGAGAAAATATATTTGGAAGTTAAAAAGGAAAAATATCAATGTCTTCATTCCTCTCAGTTGTAGCTCAGTGCCCATAATTGCTTTGGTTCTGGTTCACAATAATAGACATTTGTGCTTCAGAAATGTGGATGTACACTAACAGAAGCTTGTCTTTATCCCATACAGGATATATTAGCTATCATTGCTGAAAAGGGACAAAAGTCATATAAAATACTAAGAACACTATCAGTTGAATCACACTGGTACACGAGGGATAAAATTGATGCTGAATAAGAAGAGGTGAATTGGAGTCAAGAATCAGTCCTTGTTATAGTATCTGCTTTATAGGTAAAGAAGGTTTTTGGATCCCCAATGTTCAACATCTCTCTAGAGATGCATACGAACTTTCCTTCCTTGAGATTAACTGATGATGACAGTTGACTTGAACTATGGAAACATATGACTTCAGGATAAGAGACATTGTAGATAAAAGACTGAGAAGCTAAAGAATTCATCACAAAAATACAATTTAGCACCTTCTGTTGAAAGTTAACTTGCTCATATATTAGATGGCCTTCGGTTTGGCAATGCAAATTGACCCAGTGATTTTGCCTCTGACTACACCATCTGAAGTAATAGCAGAACAAATAATAGTAGTGGTAAAGGTGTCCTTTACAAAATACATGTCTTAAATCATACTTACCAAAAAATATTCCTGATAAATAACAATACTTCAAAATGACTAGCTAATTCACAACTGACCTATAATAGTTTATCAGAGACTTGGATGTTGTCCTCTGTCCAGAAGATACATGAAATTGTTTTCCTTCTCTACCACAAAATAAACCAGCAATTTCACTTTTGCCCAATGTTGCCATCCTAACCCCATGTAAAATAATTTGAAAAGTTGCCTAATCTAATTATAGTCTACCGCTTTTAACTTACAAGGGAACAGCAGTGATTCTAGAACAAATATTATTGTTATATTTTAATTGGGCTATGTTCTGAGTTTGTCTCTCAGTAGACTGTGGCCCCAGACATTAAGAGAAAAGATACTACTCTGAGTATAGGCATTCTTGTAACACAGGCAAAGGTACCTCTTGGTCCCTCCTTGGCCCTGGGGCTTGCTAAGTGTGTCTGGCTCTAATTGTCAGAAACCTGGGACCAAATCATAGGGAGGAAAGAGAAGATCAGTGCCTGAAGGTAGTAGCCATGTGCACATTCAGAGCAATTTAAAGGTACAGGAACACTTGGGAATCTTCCCTTTTTTCTCACTTCTCTATCCTTGGTTCAACATGAAGTTTAGTTCTGGTGTTTCATGAATAAAGTGGTATTTCTGTCCATCAAACAAGCTGCTGCTTATGATTAACTTAAATAATTGAATATTTGCATTCTTAAAGGAATGGATGAGAAAATGGGAGACCTTTTCACGTGCAAAATAGTGTGTTCAAGTAAGAAATTTCACAACTATTAGAGGTGGGCCTGTAAGCTAAAACTTTACTTACTATGAACAAAAAGTACAAATTCAACAAATTATAAAATCAGGATGAAATATTTTCGGGCCCTGCCCTTTTTAATGTTGCTTATTTTTCAGAAGAGCACTTTGGGGTTTTTGTTTGTTTTGGTGGGTTTTTTTAATAGTTATTCACTATTATTATTTTCCATTTATTTATTGGATTGTTTATTTATATATTCATTTTACATCTTGAATGTGGTCTCCCACCTTTTTACCCCTCACACAGTCTCTCCCCTTCTTCTCTAACAGTGTTAGGGCCCCCTAGGTAATCTTCCCGCATTGGAACTTCAACTCTCTTCAGGGTTCCACATCTTCTCCCACTGGGGCCAGAGCAGGAAGGTTTTCGAGAGACAGTCAACAACTTTAGTGATAGCCCCTGCTCCACGTGTTAAAGGATCAACATGGAGACGGAGCTGCACATTTGCGACATATGTGCCATAGGTCATGGTATAGCTTGCCGATGCTTTTTAGTTGGTGGCTCAGGCTTTGATAGCTCCTAATGGTCCAGGTTAGTTGATTGTTTGTCTTCCTATGGAGTTCTTACCTTCTTCAGGTCATTGGATCCTTCCCCTTACTCTTCCATAAGAGTCCATGAACTTCATCCAATGTTTGGCTGTGGGTCTCTGTATCTGGTCAGCTGCCAGATCGAGCCCCTCAGAGGGCAGTTATGATAGTTTCCTGTCTGACTGTCTGACATGGGAGCTGGCCTCCTTTGAGGCAAACAGAACTGGGGGCTGGAGAGTGGAGTGCGGATAAGTGTTCGCAGTTGTGAACTGGAAGCCAGGAAAGGCAACTTGAACAAAAGAGTAGGTTTATTTCATTGCTACTGCAATCAGAATTCTGCTTCTTTGATTCTGGTTTTAAGTAAGAAAACACAACTTCCTGCTTGTAGGTTCCACTGTTGAGTCGAGATGACAGGTCTGGAATCTCATAAAGAAATAGGACTCAACCAATGGTTCTCAGCCTTCCTAATCTAGAGACACTAATATAGTTTATCATGTTGTGGTAATCCCTAACCATTAAATTATTTTGCTGCTATTTCAAAACTAGTCTTTGTTACTGCTATGAATTATAATGTGTAATGTATGAAATATCTAATATGCAGGATATCTGATATGTGACCCCCAAAGTGATTGTGAAATACAAGCTGAGAATCACTTGTCTAAACTGATATTTTTCAACAAAAAAGGTTTCTCAGGAAATTTCTCCAATGTACAATGACAACTACAATTCTCATTTGTTTTTCTTTAAAGGGGGATTTCATTCTAAATATATAAAGAAACTTGCTTTCTACAGATTTATGTAATTTATTTGGTGTCTCTGATCAAGAAATTTGATCAAAAGATTCTGCTATCCAAAGATAATGATACAGTAAATTCTTCGGGAACCATA
Source organism: Rattus norvegicus (assembly GCF_021556685.1). NCBI lineage: Eukaryota > Metazoa > Chordata > Mammalia > Rodentia > Muridae > Rattus > Rattus norvegicus. Next base: position 104,209,142 of record NC_141535.1, on the reverse strand, counting down.
CAAAGATAGAAGAAATGCATTTTTAAAGGTACATAGGTTTATATTTACGGGTTATACTCTGGAATGATTTCCCATGCCAAGACAATTCCTTTGCTCATACATATTGTCATTTTATAAACAGGTATCCTTTCTCAAGCAACAGTGTTGTACCATATCTCTAATCTCACCACTTACATCATAACTGTCATGATGTGGGTTATTTATGTCCTAATGTTATTATTACGGTATAGTGAATATATCACAAAATAAATATATGTCATTGATTGGAACATGATGCTATTACTGAATTTGTCTTTCTCAACTATAAATTCTTAGAGGAGTCTTGGTTAGGTATAGCTTTTTCTCCTTTGAAATATTTTCCCATACTCTACTCCATAGAATGATTTCTTAGGTAACAGAAGAGTTGAGTTCTCATTGCTGCTCAGGACCTCAGCATCTCTGCCTTTTCTATTGTAGAAGCTTGTACAACTGCATTGCTTAGGTTCATTAGTATGTTTTCTGCTCATCAGGTTCTATAATGCCACAAGGGTATTCCAAGTTGTATTTATACCAAGGTAAATATTAAATGTGTCTCCATGGGGGTTGGAAAGATGGTTCACTTTTTAATAACACTGGGTGTTTCCATACCAAGAACATACATGGTCTGCAACACTCTACATTCCAATTGCAGGGATCCTAACACCTTCCTCTAGGTTCTGTGAGTAGTAGTCATACATGTAGTAGCCAGAAATTCATACATGATTTTAAAATAATTCCCATGATTCTAAACTGAGAAGTGATTTGCAGAAAATGTTTTAGGCAATACTTTAGCCATATATTCTTAACTTCATTTGAATTCTGATTATGCTATGAGCTGGTCTATAAAACATTTACCCAGATGTTTCTTTGTATTTAGAGTCTTGTAAGCAAATGTAAGACAATCAAACATAAAATTCTCTTTTTTTCTATATTTTTAGTTTTCTACCACAGATGCCACAACAAAACTTCATCCTACTAAAACACCTTATTCATGTGTTATTAAAGATTAAAATTTCTCCCATGAAGACTTAGACTCTTAACAGTTTATCTGTTCACATAACCCCTATATTCCATGGCATTCTACTTCCAGCAACTCGTTATTTGGGAATGACCTTTCCAAAAAGGTAAGCGGATCTGTTGGCTTTGGCCATTTGGAACAAAGTCCTCATTTGTGAGCCAGGAATTGGGAAAATCTCAGAAAGATCAGTGCTGTTAAAGAACACCTTAGGATTGCACTCTTTTGGAGTGGAGGATGTATTAGTCTATTTCAGGAAGGTTTGGGAAGGGAGCTTGTTAATGTAGCTTGAAGTAAGAGAATCATTTCTTTTGCCCTTTCGTTTTAGATACTGATTTTAGATATTGATATTTTAGCCAACAATATGTTGCACATATAATAGTAGTCCAAGAAAACTACAGTGAAATTGAAAAAATTTCGATTACATAGTGTTTTGGGGTTTTTTTCCATTTTATCACTACTTTGGAGTACATAATAGTTGTGTATAATACTGATAAGACTATTATGATGAAATATCCACCTCAACTCCACTGATGTTCATATAAAAACATTGTATACAATTGTGTACAAACATCATATGTGACAAAATGAATAATGATAAATAACTAGTATAATGTATTAAATACTTTATATTATTTTAACACTAACTTCTACTAATATAAAGAAAAATAGTGTATGTTTGTATTATATAAAATACTGTCTTATGGACCTCACATTTTCTGTAGCTCTTAACTTTATTATTAATTTTTCATCAATTTTTTTATTTACTTTGTATCCTAATTGTAGCACTCCTCTTCCAAGTCCCATCCTCACAATCACCTTGCTCCATTTCTCCTCCTCCTCAGAGAAATGTAGACATTCCATGGGTACTAACTCACTGTCGTACATCAATTCACAACAGGAATAAGTGCATATTCTGACACTGACATCAGACAAGGCTGCCCAGCTGGAAGAAAGGTATCCAGAGACAGTCTACAGAGTCATAGACAGCCACCACACCAATTGTTAGGGGACCCACATGAAGATCAAGCTGCACATATGCCTCAGGCGCTAAAGCATGAGAAGGGGCTGGTCCTACAAATTCAAATTTAAAGGATTGCTATGACTAAGGGCAACATCAGGATATCCAGGATATAGGAGGAGAGGAATTGCTACGAGTTTCCAGTTTTGATAGTGTAGCAAAATCCAGATGCCTTGAACTGGACCAGTGACTCATTTCAATGAACATTTGCAAGTAAAACCGTTTGGGCAAAAACGTGTAGACAATGTGACATACTATGTGACATCACATTTCAGAGAGATGAATTTTTTGTTTTAGTTAATTTTTATGGTTTTTAAATTTAAAACTTTATTTTTAATTTATTAAAAATTTTGGGGGAAGGGGAGTTACCAGGGCAGGGCAGAAATGGAAGGATTGGTACAGGGATACATGATGAAAATTTCATAAAGAATGAATAAAGAACAAACATTTAAAAAGAAAAATAAGTACAATAAAAGAAAACAAAAAAGAAAGTAAGCATATATTTTAATTAGTAGTTTTGAAGGGATAAGGTCCACAGGAAAGAAGTTGTGGCAATATTCCTCAAAATGAAGTATGGCAGCAAGGAAGTATTTTGCAGGAAGTCATGGTTATATGACTCACTGGAGTAGGATTACATAAGAAGTAGCATGAACAACTCTTGAAAGTTCTCTGGCTTCTACATGCAACTCATATACACATATAAAAAATGAACTATTGTAAATACATATTTTAAATTTTAAAACTAAATTTATTTGGGTGTCCAAAAAAAAGGAGAAGTAGCTTGAATAGCTTTCTTACCCAGGACTCTACTTGGCTTGGGCTCCTAACATAATTTTATGCCAAACTACACAGCTATTGGCAAACTAAAATCGAATCCTATATTAAGCTGCATATTCCATCCAAATTAAGCAATAAAATACATTTTCCATTCTTAATAACTATTAATGATTCACCCTATATAGACACTCCTATTCAAATGTATTCCTTTGTAGGATCAGGTATGAGAAATGAAGCAAAACTATTCTGAACAATCAGCACATCAAAGAAGACAATCATTTGAGTGTGATTTTCCTGAGAATCATTTCTTTCCTATCTTTTTCAAGACTGGTCAAACATAATCTTAGGTGCATCCTGGGAAGAAACTTGTGTGATGAATAGAGTTGAATTAACCTAACCCACCATCTTAGAAGAAAAGAGAATTATCATTGTTGTTCCATTTGGGAAGTATCTTAATTTGTTATAAGGCTGGGGTAAAACACTGATGAAAAGCAACTTACAGAGGACAGGATGTACTTCATGATGTATATCTAGTTACCAATTAGTTACTGAGAAATCCTAGGGCCCGAACTGATGGCTCTCATAGGACACCAAACATGAAGCAGAGAGAGAGTACACTGTAAATGGTATCTGGCCTTTTGTAGCCCTAAATTCTCACCAATAGCATACTGCTTCCAAGAAGGCCAAACCACATTAACCACTCAAAAGTTGTCACAAGGAGGGAATCAAGTATTGAGATGCCTAGAATTAGAGGGACATCCTATTCAAACCACCAAAATGATACTCGATCTCTTCCCCCACCCCACCCCAAGACCCAAGAAAGTAGAGTCAAGATACCTTTAAAGTAATTAGATTCACAGTTATTCTAGGCAGCATATCACTTCTGAAATAATGCTCTAGTAGTTCCTTTACTGTTTGCAATTTGCATGAAATTTTAACAAATTTTAGTAAGAGGCAAAGAACTTAGAATCTCCATTTCAGACACACAATTCATTTTATTACTTTATATCTGTTTGTAGTAATTGGTATCATATTTCAATTTTTTACTTGATTTCTACTTTGTAAACTATGTGAAATGATAGAGGATCATGATTTTGTCTTGTTGTGTTACAGATTTCTATTGAAGAAATTCTAACTGAAAACTATCTCTAGATATTTGGAGATGACGATCATACATTTTATAAAGATATTCCAAAAAGGTCTGATGACATAAAAATGTCTTCAGGTTCACTAAATACTGTTGATAGAGCATGTGCTATGAAAGATGCCATAAGTGACCCCCCTGAGAAAACCTTCTTTAATGCTAATGCTGAAAAATTAAAGATTCCATTTGCTGCCCCTCAGAAGGAAGGTCCTACAGAGAGGTAAGAAGACATTTTAAGAAGTTATCAAATGAATGGAGGACAGCATTGCCCAATTGTATAGAATTGTAAATAACATCATAGCAGCATTGGAGCACATCATGATATCAGAGTATGAAAAAGAGTTTTTAAACAACACTTTGATTAAATAATGTTTAAATATGTGCACATTTTATACACAGACATACATACATGCATATATGGACATGTATATGTGACAGATGGACTCCTAATTTAGCCCCTTTAAGATTCCCAGAATATTGCCTGCTATATTTCTCACCTTTCTTCCCACAGTCCATAAGCCATTTAGGATAGCTTGGATATGAAATTATTTTAAAAGATCATTTAGAAACAGATTTGATTTTAAAATCCATTAAACATTCTGAAGGATTAAGCCCTGTGCCACTGTCAAAAGGCTTCACTCTCCTTGCGTAAAAACATTAGTGTTTGTTTAATTTCATATGAGAGATAATCTTGGTAAATTATTAGCACAGTGTCCACTAGAACATACATGTGACGAATGAAAACAGCACCATTCAAGATCAGGTATATTGTTGATGCAAATAATTCTTTGTGCGGAGTTAAGAAAACATTAATCTTATCTAAAGAGAGGCAAATGTGTCATCTCAGAATGTTTGTCTAACAATGGCATTTTATGATTCATTTAGCAGGGCACAACAAACAGCTTCTATATGTTCCGTGTTTAACAGTGGAATCAATGGCAGAGGATGACTGAAGATGCTTACAGCTCATTCTACTTCAAAGTTCCTTTCCACCTCCCATTCAACAATAGAAGAATATATCATTACAAGACACTGCAGCTTTTATATTTTACATTATTGTTACAAAGAGTTGTCACTGATCATTTTGACTTTATGCTATATATTACACATTCTTTATTATTATAATGAATGTTATTAAACTATATTATTGATTAAACTCCAATGTGCCTTCATGATTCTCCATTTCTTTGAGAAATAGCATTTTTCAGTCTTCTCCTCTAACTCAGTTACTCAGAGACCTGCATTCATGAGGTAGAAGCACTAGTATCACTTCATTAATCTTCCAAAATAATACAAAATGGCATTCTATGTTTTGCTTACTAACTAAAATCTGGGGATTTATCTGACCAAATTCTTAAAATTCTTGCCACAAAACCATCCCAATGGCTAATAATTAACTAATTACGTATATCATAAAATCAGCCTCCCTCCTGTGCATTGTAGAAACACTTTATTTTAAAGTTTCTTTTAACAATTTTGTGAAAAGGTATTATAAAATGTTATTTATGTTAGGAAAATGGGACTCAATATTTGAGGACTCGAGGCATCATAATAGTGCAATTCTGATATCAGGAAGTTGCAGCTAGTGAAGTCACTTCCTAGTTAAGCAGCAGAGCACAACAAATGTTCATACTCAGTGAGCTTTCTCCCCTTTGTACATTCTAGCAACCAAGCCTAAGGAATAGTCCAGCCCAGTTATAGTGTCAGTTTTTCCACTTCAATTACCTAATCCAAATAATTTCTCAGAAGCCTAAACAGAAGCTAATGACATTAAAGAATCACTCGGAGTTCTGCCTAGAAGTCAGTGTCATAGATAGTTTTACATAAAAATTCATTTACAAGCAAAATTAATCGTCACAAATGATGAAATTTGAGGTGTATGACAGTTTTTTTTTATTAACTTGAGTATTTCTTATATACATTTCGAGTGTTATTCCCTTTCCCGGTTTCCGGGCAAACATCCCCCTCCCCGTCCCCTTCCTTATGGGTGTTCCCCTCCCAACCCTCCCCCCATTGCCGCCCTCCCCCCCACAGTCTAGTTCACTGGGGGTTCAGTCTTAGCAGGACCCAGGGCTTCCCCTTCCGCTGGTGCTCTTACTAGGATATTCATTGCTACCTATGAGGTCAGAGTCCAGGGTCAGTCCATGTATAGTCTTTAGGTAGTGGCTTAGTCCCTGGAAGCTCTGGTTGCTTGGCATTGTTGTACATATGGGGTCTCGAGCCCCTTCAAGCTCTTCCAGTTCTTTCTCTGATTCCTTCAACGGGGGTCCTATTCTCAGTTCAGTGGTTTGCTGCTGGCATTCGCCTCTGTATTTGCTGTATTCTGGCTGTGTCTCTCAGGAGCGATCTACATCCGGCTCCTGTCGGTCTGCACTTCTTTGCTTCATCCATCTTGTCTAATTGGGTGGCTGTATATGTATGGGCCACATGTGGGGCAGACTCTGAATGGGTATTCCTTCAGTCTCTGTTTTAATCTTTGCCTCTCCCTTCCCTGCCAAGGGTATACTTTTTCCTCATTTAAAGAAGGAGTGAAGCATTCACACTTTGATCATCTGTCTTGAGTTTTGTTTGTTCTAGGGATCTAGGGTAATTCAAGCATTTGGGCTAATAGCCACTTATCAATGAGTGCATACCATGTATGTCTTTCTGTGATTGGGTTAGCTCACTCATGATGATATTTTCCGGTTCCAACCATTTGCCTACGAATTTCATAAACTCGTTGTTTTTGATAGCTGAGTAATATTCCATTGTGTAGATATACCACATTTTCTGTATCCATTCCTCTGTTGAAGGGCATCTGGGTTCTTTCCATTTTCTGGCTATTATAAATAAGGCTGTGATGAACATAGTGGAGCACGTGTCTCTTTCATATGTTGAGGCATCTTTTGGGTATATGCCCAAGAGAGGTATAACTGGATCCTCAGGCAGTTCAATGTCCAATTTTCTGAGGAACCTCCAGACTGATTTCCAGAATGGTTTTACCAGTCTGCAATCCCACCAACAATGGAGGAGTGTTCCTCTTTCTCCACAACCTCGCCAGCATCTGCTGTCACCTGAGATTTTGATCTTAGCCATTCTCACTGGTGTGAGGTGAAATCTCAGGGTTGTTTTGATTTGCATTTCCCTTATGACTAAAGATGTTGATCATTTCTTTAGGTGTTTCTCAGCCATTCGGCATTCCTCAGCTGTGAATTCTTTGTTTAGCTCTGAACCCCATTTTTTTTTCCTTTTATTTTTTTTTATTTTTTTTTTATTAACTTGAGTATTTCTTATATACATTTTGAGTGTTATTCCCTTTCCCGGTTTCCGGGCAAACATCCCCCTCCCCCCTCCCCTTCCTTATGGGTGTCCCCCTCCCAACCCTCCCCCCATTGCCACCCTCCCCCCATAGACTAGTTCACGGGGGGTTCAGTCTTAGCAGGACCCAGGGCTTCCCCTTCCACTGGTGCTCTTACTAGGATATTCATTGCTACCTATGGGGTCAGAGTCCAGGGTCAGTCCGTGTATAGTCTTTAGGTAGTGGCTTAGTCCCTGGAAGCTCTGGTTGCTTGGCATTGTTGTACTTTTGGGGTCTCGAGCCCCTTCAAGCTCTTCCAGTTCTTTCTCTGATTCCTTCAATAGGGGACCTATTCTCAGTTCAGTGGTTTGCTGCTGGCATTCGCCTCTGTATTTGCTGTATTCTGGCTGTGTCTCTCAGGAGCGATCTACATCCGGCTCCTGTCGGTCTGCACTTCTTTGCTTCATCCATCTTGTCTAATTGGGTGGCTGTATATGTATGGGCCACATGTGGGGCAGACTCTGAATGGGTGTTCCTTCAGTCTCTGTTTTAATCTTTGCCTCTCCCTTCCCTGCCAAGGGTATTCTTTTTCCTCATTTAAAGAAGGAGTGAAGCATTCACATTTTGATCATCCGTCTTGAGTTTCGTTTGTTCTAGGGATCTAGGGTAATTCAAGCATTTGGGCTAATAGCCACTTATCAATGAGTGCATACCATGTATGTCTTTCTGTGATTGGGTTAGCTCACTCAGGATGATATTTTCCAGTTCCAACCATTTGCCTACGAATTTCATAAACTCGTTGTTTTTGATAGCTGAGTAATATTCCATTGTGTAGATGTACCACATTTTCTGTATCCATTCCTCTGTTGAAGGGCATCTGGGTTCTTTCCATTTTCTGGCTATTATAAATAAGGCTGCGATGAACATAGTGGAGCACGTGTCTCTTTTATATGTTGAGGCATCTTTTGGGTATATGCCCAAGAGAGGTATAGCTGGATCCTCAGGCAGTTCAATGTCCAATTTTCTGAGGAACCTCCAGACTGATTTCCAGAATGGTTTTACTAGTCTGCAATCCCACCAACAATGGAGGAGTGTTCCTCTTTCTCCACATCCTCGCCAGCATCTGCTGTCACCTGAGTTTTTGATCTTAGCCAATCGCACTGGTGTGAGGTGAAATCTCAGGGTTGTTTTGATTTGCATTTCCCTTATGACTAAAGATGTTGAACATTTCTTTAGGTGTTTCTCAGCCATTCGGCATTCCTCAGCTGTGAATTCTTTGTTTAGCTCTGAACCCCATTTTTTAATAGGGTTATTTGTTTCCCTGCGGTCTAACTTCTTGAGTTCTTTGTATATTTTGGATATAAGGCCTCTATCTGTTGTAGGATTGGTAAAGATCTTTTCCCAATCTGTTGGTTGCCATTTTGTCCTAAGCACAGTGTCCTTTGCCTTACAGAAGCTTTGCAGTTTTATGAGATCCCATTTGTCGATTCTTGATCTTAGAGCATAAGCCATTGGTGTTTTGTTCAGGAAATTTTTTCCAGTGCCCATGTGTTCCAGATGCTTCCCTAGTTTTTCTTCTATTAGTTTGAGTGTGTCTGGTTTGATGTGGAGGTCCTTGATCCACTTGGACTTAAGCTTTGTACAGGGTGATAAGCATGGATCGATCTGCATTCTTCTACATGTTGCCCTCCAGTTGAACCAGCACCATTTGCTGAAAATGCTATCTTTTTTCCATTGGATGGTTTTGGCTCCTTTGTCAAAAATCAAGTGACCATAGGTGTGTGGGTTCATTTCTGGGTCTTCAATTCTATTCCATTGGTCTATCTGTCTGTCTCTGTACCAATACCATGCAGTTTTTATCACTATTGCTCTGTAATACTGCTTGAGTTCAGGGATAGTGATTCCCCCTGAAGTCCTTTTATTGTTGAGGATAGCTTTAGCTATCCTGGGTTTTTTGTTATTCCAGATAAATTTGCAAATTGTTCTGTCTAACTCTTTGAAGAATTGGATTGGTATTTTGATGGGGATTGCATTGAATCTGTAGATTGCTTTTGGTAAAATGGCCATTTTTACTACATTAATCCTGCCAATCCATGAGCATGGGAGATCTTTCCATCTTCTGAGGACTTCTTCAATTTCTTTCCTCAGTGTCTTGAAGTTCTTATTGTACAGATCTTTTACTTGCTTGGTTAAAGTCACACCGAGGTACTTTATATTATTTGGGTCTATTATGAAGGGTGTCGTTTCCCTAATTTCTTTCTCGGCTTGTTACTCTTTTGTATAGAGGAAGGCAACTGATTTATTTGAGTTAATTTTATACCCAGCCACTTTGCTGAAGTTGTTTATCAGCTTTAGTAGTTCTCTGGTGGAACTTTTGGGATCACTTAAATATACTATCATGTCATCTGCAAATAGTGATATTTTGACCTCTTCTTTTCTGATCTGTATCCCCTTGATCTCCTTTTGTTGTCTGATTGCTCTGGCTAGAACTTCAAGAACTATATTGAATAAGTAGAGAGAGATTGGCCAGCCTTGTCTAGTCCCTGATTTTAGTGTGATTCCTTCAAGTTTCTCTCCATTTAGTTTAATGTTAGCAACTGCTTTGCTGTATATGGCTTTTACTATGTTTAGGTATGGGCCTTGAATTCCTATTCTTTCCAGGACTTTTATCATGAAGGGGTGTTGAATTTTGTCAAATGCTTTCTCAGCATCTAATGAAATGATCATGTGGTTCTGTTCTTTCAGTTTGTTTATATAATGGATCACGTTGATGGTTTTCCGTATATTAAACCATCCCTGCATGCCTGGGATGAAGCCTACTTGATCATGGTGGATGATTGTTTTGATGTGCTCTTGAATTCGGTTTGCCAGAATTTTATTGAGTATTTTTGCATCGATATTCATAAGGGAAATTAGTCTGAAGTTCTCTTTCTTTGTTGTGTCTTTGTGTGGTTTAGGTATAAGAGTAATTGTGGCTTCGTAGAAGGTATTCGGTAGTGTTCCATCTGTTTCAATTTTGTGGAATAGTTTGGATAATATTGGTATGAGGTCTTCTATGAAGGTTTGATAGAATTCTGCACTAAACCCGTCTGGACCTGGGCTCTTTTTGGTTGGGAGGCCTTTAATGACTGCTTCTATTTCCTTAGGAGTTATGGGGTTGTTTACCTGGTTTATCTGTTCCTGATTTAACTTTGGTACCTGGTATCTGTCTAGGAAATTGTCCATTTCCTGAAGATTTTCAAGTTTTGTTGAATATAGGTTTTCATAGTAAGATCTGATGATTTTTTGAATTTCCTATGAATCTGTAGTTATGTCTCCCTTTTCATTTCTGATGTTGTTAATTTGGACGCACTCTCTGTGTCCTCTCTTTAGTCTGGCTAAGGGTTTATCTATCTTGTTGATTTTCTTAAAGAACCAACTTTTGGTTCTGTTGATTCTTTCTATGTTCCTTTTTGTTTCTACTTGGTTGATTTCAGCTCTGAGTTTGATTATTTCCTGCCTTCTACTCCTCCTGGGTGTATTTGCTTCTTTTTGTTCTAGAGCTTTTAGGTGTGCTGTCAAGCTGCTGACATATGCTCTTTCCTGTTTCTTTCTGCAGGCACTCAGCGCTATGAGCTTTCCTCTTAGCACAGCTTTTATTGTGTCCCATAAGTTTGGGTATGTTGTACCTTCATTTTCATTGAATTTTAAAAAGTTTTTAATTTCTTTCTTTATTTCTTCCTTGACCAGGTTATCATTGAGTAGAGCATTGTTCAATTTCCACGTATATGTGGGCATTCTTCCCTTATTGTTATTGAAGACCAGTTTTAGGCCGTGGTGGTCCGATAGCACGCATGGGATCATTTCTATCTTTCTGTACCTGTTGAGGCCAGTTTTTTGACCAATTATATGGTCAATTTTGGAGAAAGTACCATGAGGAGCTGAGAAGAAGGTATATCCTTTTGCTTTAGGATAGAATGTTCTATAAATATCCGTTAAGTCCATTTGGCTCATGACTTCTCTTAGTCTGTCTACATCACTGTTTAATTTCTGTTTCCATGATCTGTCCATTGAGAGTGGGGTGTTAAAATCTCCCACTATTATTGTGTGAGGTGCAATGTGTGTTTTGAGCTTTAGTAAGGTTTCTTTTACATATGTAGGTGCCCTTGTATTTGGGGCATAGATATTTAGGATTGAGAGTTCATCTTGGTGGATTTTTCCTTTGATGAATATGAAGTGTCCTTCCTTATCTTTTTTGATGACTTTTAGTTGAAAATTGATTTTATTTGATATTAGAATGGCTACTCCAGCTTGCTTCTTCTGACCATTTGCTTGGAAAGTTGTTTTCCAGCCTTTCACTCTGAGGTAGTTTCTGTCTTTGTCTCTGAGGTGTGTTTCCTGTAGGCAGCAGAATGCAGGGTCCTCGTTGCGTATCCAGTTTGTTAATCTATGTCTTTTTATTGGGGAGTTGAGGCCATTGATGTTGAGAGATATTAAGGAATAGTAATTATTGCTTCCTGTTATATTCATATTTGGATGTGAGGTTATGTTTGTGTGCTTTCATTCTCTTTGTTTTGTTGCCAAGACGATTAGTTTCTTGCTTCTTCTAAGGTATAGCTTGCCTCCTTATGTTGGGCTTTACCATTTATTATCCTTTGTAGTGCTGGATTTGTAGAAAGATATTGTGTAAATTTGTTTTTGTCATGGAATATCTTGGTTTCTCCATCTATGTTAATTGAGAGTTTTGCAGGATACAGTAACCTGGGCTGGCATTTGTGTTCTCTTAGGGTCTGTATGACATCAGTCCAGGATCTTCTGGCCTTCATAGTTTCTGGCGAGAAGTCTGGTGTGATTCTGATAGGTCTCCCTTTATATGTTACTTGACCTTTTTCCCTTACTGCTAATAATATTCTTTCTTTCTTTTGTGCGTTTGGTGTTTTGACAATTATGTGACAGGAGGTGTTTCTTTTCTGGTCCAATCTATTTGGAGTTCTGTAGGCTTCTTGTATGTCTATGGGTATCTCTTTTTTTAGGTTAGGGAAGTTTTCTTCTATGATTTTGTTGAAGATATTTACTGGTCCTTTGAGCTGGGAGTCTTCACTCTCTTCTATACCTATTATCCTTAGGTTTGATCTTCTCATTGAGTCCTGGATTTCCTGTATGTTTTGGACCAGTAGCTTTTTCCGCTTTACATTATCTTTGACAGTCGAGTCAATGATTTCTATGGAATCTTCTGCTCCTGAGATTCTCTCTTCCATCTCTTGTATTCTGTTGGTGAAGCTTGTATCTACAGCTCCTTGTCTCTTCTTTTGGTTTTCTATATCCAGGGCTGTTTCCCTGTGTTCTTTCTTGATTGCTTCTATTTCCATCCTCAATTCCTTCAACTGTTTGACTGTGTTTTCCTGGAATTCTTTCAGGGATTTTTGTGTCTCCTCTCTATGGGCTTCTGCTTGTTTATTTATGTTTTCCTGGAATTCTTTCAGGCATTTTTGCAATTCCTCTCTGTAGGCTTCTACTTGTTCTCTAAGGGAGTTCTTCACGTCTTTCTTGAAGTCCTCCAGCATCATGATCAAAAATGATTTTGAAACTAGATCTTGCTTTTCTGGTGTGTTTGGATATTCCATGTTTGTTTTGATGGGAGAATTGGGCTCTGATGGTGCCATGTAGTCTTGGTTTCTGTTGCTTGGGTTCCTGCGCTTGCCTCTCGCCATCAGATTATCTCTAGTGTTACTTTGTTCTGCTATTTCTGACAGTGGCTAGACTGTCCTATAAGCCTGTGTGTCAGGAGTGCTGTAGACCTGTTTTCCTCTCTTTCAGTCAGTTATGGGGACAGAGTGTTCTGCTTTAGGGCGTGTAGTTTTTCCTCTCTACAGGTCTTCAGCTGTTCCTGTGGGCCTGTGTCTTGAGTTCACCCGGCAGGTCACTTGCATCAGAAAAGTTGGTCTTACCTGTGGTCCTGAGGCTCAAGTTCACTCGCGGGGTGCTGCCCTCGGGTTCTCTGTGGAGGCAGCAACCAGGAAGATCTGCGCCGCCCTTTCCGGGAGCTTCAGTGTATCAGGATTCCAGATGGCCTTTGGTGTTTTCCTCTGCCATCCGAGATGTGTGTGCAGAGAGCAGTCTCTTCCGGTTTCCCAGGCTTGTCTGCCTCTCTGAAGGTTTAGCTCTCCCTCCGACGGGATTTGGGTGCAGAGAACTGTTTATCCGGTCTGTTTCCTTCAGTTTCCGGAGGTGTCTTAGGCAGGGGTCCTGCCGCTCCTGGACCCTCCCCCACGGGAGCCCAGAGGCCTTATACAGTTTCCTCTTGGGCCAGGGATGTGGGCAGGGGTGGGCAGTGTTGGTGGTCTCTTCTGCTCTGCAGCCTCAGGAGTGCCCACCTGACCAGGCGGTGAGGTCTCTCTCTCTCACTGGGTCTGGGAGTAGAGAGCTGCTGCAGGCCGGGATCCACAGGTGTGGGACTTCCGGTAAACACAGGACGTGCCCGGTCCTAGAGGAATTCTGCCTCCATGTGTCCCGAGCTCACCAGGCAGCTTTCTTGCAGCAGAAAAGTTGGTCTTACCTGTGGTCCCGAGGCTCAAGTTCGCTCGCGGTGTGCTGTGGCGGCAGCAACCAGGAAGATCTGCGCCGCCCCTTCTGGGAGCTTCAGTGCACCAGGGTTCCAGATGGCCTTTGGTGTTTTCCTCTGGCGTCCGAGATGTGTGTGCAGAGAGCAGTCTCTTCTGGTTTCCCAGGCTTGTCTGCCTCTCTGAAGGTTTAGCTCTCCCTCCCACGGGATTTGGGTGCAGAGAGCGAGGTGTATCACAGTTTTAAGAATATATAAAATGGCCTGTAAAGATAGTTCAGTGTCTAAAGCAATTGACTACAGGCTTTGTGACATAAGTTCAGATCATGAAAACATAAATGTTAAAAACCAAACAAAACTGGGTATTGTAGCACAAATATCTCCAAACCAGATGTTTCTCCATACAGACAGGAGTTTGGAACAGGAATTAATACAAGCTTTATGGCCAAATATTCATGGCATATTTGTTCAGTAGTGAACAATAGAGACCAAGAGTCACAAAAATATAGAAAGAAAAATACTTGAGGCTTTCCTCTAGCCCAAATCAGCTCAAGCCTTTAAATATATCCCCAGTGATCTTCATGTCTTACACACACACACACACACACACACACACACGCACACGCACACACGCGCACACACACACACGCGCACGCACACACACTCATGCATGCACACGCACGCACACATACGTATATGCACACACACACATACACACACACATACACACAAGCACATATGCATTCACACATGTATCCCATACACTCAGAAACTCACATAAATATGCATCTCATCTGTTGTATCTCTCTTCGTAAACTGAGACCTTTATCTCAACAGCAAGCATTCTTTATTCATGGTTTGTCTTCCTGTCCTCCTACAAAGGATCAATAATACAAATTTGAGGTATGGAAATCTTAGAGAAAATCTCCAGTAAAGAAATGCATAATTTTCACATTAACTATTCCTTGGACCCTCCTGAACTCCCATTAATATAAGTTCTAAATGTTTCTTTGATTATTATTATTATTTTAAACTTTATTGAAAATTGAATTATACCACTTTGCCCTCTCTTTCCTCCCTTTAGTACATTGCATGCAGCACACTCTCAAACTCATTGATTAGTTACGTATGTATTTTATTTGTGTATGTTTATATTATAGAATAGGAATAAAATAGACTTTAGTCTATTTTGGCTTTTGTGTACATAGTTTCCAAGCTGAAGACTCTGTATTGTCCAGTCCATTAGGTGGTCGGTCATTTCTGGAAACGTCCAATATTCTGTCAACCATGCTAGGTTGCCTGTACATTTTTGACACATGGAATTTTGACCAGTGCATTAACATTGCCTGGGTATTTCCATCATTGTGGTTTTGCATCGATTTCAAAACCAATTTCAGAACAAACTGCTGTCTCTTGTAATCTTTGCGACCTCTCTTCTGCAATGTCCCCTGAACATTGGACCTATGGTATACATGTATCTACTGGTGCTGGGTTTCTAACAATCCACTGCTCTCTGCATTGTTCCCAGTTGCGGCATTTTGTGATGCTCTCCATTTTCTATAAAATGAAGCTTCTGTGATGAGGCGTAATGACCCCACTTTATTTTTGTGTAGAATAATACTTAGAATGCTGTAAGCAATTGGGCTGATCCAGTAAATTGCTGTGATGAATATCAAAGTCCATCATTTCACTAGCTCCATAATTATGACTAGATTTCTAGTAACAGACACGATTTCAATCATGTTGAGAGAAAACGTTCCATTCTTTAATCAAATGACTTTCCCTCAAATCCAGATATTGGAGGTTACCCTTGGTTTTGCTCTCAGGTCGAGGAGTTGTGTGCCTGTTGCTAAATCAATCTCACAGAGATGTCTCAGAATTCAAGTGATTCTAGCTGGATATGACTTAGAATCCTCTATCTTGAAACTGAGTTTCAATGCTACGCCAAACAGTAGTCAAGTTGAAATCTTAGTGAGGCAATTAATAGTGGTACCCACCTGCAACTCCTATGAGGTATGACAATAACCAGATACCAGAATAGGTGCAATAAGTGGCACGTGCATGTCAGTCTTAACCAACAGCTCATTGATTAGATGTGTGTTTTCTTTACCACAGAATTTGCCATAGTTCTGGGTTTTTCATTTTGTTTCTCAGGAAAGAAAAGTTATTCTGAATTATCCCTCTAAAGATCAACATTTTAAGGCGCCTTATTTTTCTTATTGTCCTATGCAGGTCCTTTGATTTGTCTAAGTCACACATTTTCACTCCTCTCTGACAAAAAAAAATATTCATTTTCCTAATATAAAATTAATGAAATATAATTATAATAAAAATTTCTTCCTTTCTGGCTACATTAGTTTTTTTTCTTCCATGTATTCAATTAGCTGTAATAATCTATAGTCTAAAATGTTAAAAGTTGAAATTTCTAGTAAACAATGCTTAGCAATACTTTTTACAAATCGTTAAAATTCTACTCCTCTGGTGGCAGTGGAAACTTCAACTCTCCTATTTTAGGTGGATTGGGTTTTAATCTTTGAAAATATTTGTTACAATTTCTTGAGTCTTCGGAAGCACAAGAAAATTAAAGATAATTGTTATGATTATTATTGAGTTGAGTACAAATTATCAGTGAAGCTCATCTAAAAAAGGTAATTAAAATGTAACTGTGTGCATTGCTTAACATTTTTCAAGTGTATATTGTTTACTGGTCATTACCTGGAGCAATTTGCTAGTACTATCAATATTTTAACCATACTTTAGTAGAATCAGACCAGCATTATCATTGTTTCATTAACAGATGAGGTAACTGAGAAGAAAACACATTGAATAACTTTTCCATATATGGTTAGTATAAGAAAGAAGGCATGAGACAGAGACTCATACATCCCAATTTGATCTCAAACTCAGGACAGAGCAGGTTGACTTTGGACTTCGGATGACCTTCCCTTTTTAGTTAAAATTATAGATATGTGGCATAGAGGCCTGGGTTATCTGCAAAACTGACTGAACTTAAGGCTTTGTGTATGAGGGATATGCACTTGACTGACCAACCTAGGTCCACACCTACAAGAATGCATTTTTAGCTGCTGTCCTTGAAAATATTGAAGTTACTAAAAGACAAAAGGAACAGTGGAAAGAAAATATATATGTAAAAAATATTTTTAACTTATTTTCTCACATATTATTGTATTCTGACTGCAGTTTCCCCTCCCTCCCTTAGTACCTACCTCCTCCTCCACACTACCTCTTACATCCCCATCTACCCCTCCATTTCCCTTCAGAAAGGGGAAGGGATAGCAAGCAACCATGGCATAATAAATCACAGTAAGATTAGGCACCTCCCTTCATATTAGGGCTGGATGAGGCAACCCAGTAGGAGGACAAGGGAAACATGTACACAGAGGGCCTACATTAAACCCTCTTGTTGGTTGGTTCAGTCTCAGTGAACCCCTATGTGTCCAGATGTGTTGATACTATGGGTTTCTCATGGTCTCCTGTGAGCTATTGTTGTTCCAACACCTGTCTGTGCTTATATTTGCTATTTGTTTCATATAGCACTAGTAATCTAGCAGGAGTAATATTATAGCTGAAGGAGATCACAGGGATAAAAGTTAGTAATGAAAAACGTATTTTTTTGAAAAGTCAGATGTTAGTCTAATGGGACAGCCTTTATATTTGCCTTTTAGTGTTTTTATTTCTATGTGCAGTTAGTCTTTAATTAGTATGTGTCATGGAAGGTTTCCTTCTTAGTTCTGTCTACTTGATGTTCATATTCTTCTTGTACTTTAACAGGCATCTCTTATTTGGGGGAATTTTTTTCAGACAAATTGCATACAAACAGTTAATTCATTATGTTCAAAATGCATGCGTTTCCTATAATTCTCTGTATAGCAATAAAACTTGGGGGCCTTTCCATAAGTCTTTACAAACAAACAAAAACACTTAAATTTTGGCTTTTTAAACATACACAAGTCACAAAGTTGAGCATCTCTAAAAATATTGTCTCTTAAAAACTCCAAAATATCTTTAAAGTTAACAGATTTCAATATTTCATACTGTAAAACCAAGATTAAATATTTATCTTATAAATGAAAAGCCAGAGCACAATCACAATTATATCTAAGTAAAACAAAAGCCAAAGGTTAAAAGTTTAGCACCAGATGTTGGTGTTACAAGGGCATCATTTTCCTAGTGGTAGCACGAACTGCTAGTGTTGCTGATTCAATGTAGCTTTACTTCACAGCTACTGCTGACCGTGAGGTACTGGTGTCTCCAAATGATAAGATTCTTGTTGCAACTGCCTGTACCTTCACCAATTGGCTCTTTTGCTTTCTTTCTGAGTCTCATGTGTTATCAAGCATTAGCTTCTCTTTTGGTCCACACCTTGGGCTTCCTATAACTGAGGATTCTCCCTTCCCAATGTCCTTCCTACGATTTTCTCCTAGTTCCACAGTTCAGCATCTCTCCAAAACTAGAATCACAACCATAATTCAGAAGCCTGTAAGCCTCTCAAAATTCTTCTTCCATAATCTCACATCCAATCTGGAAAAACCTTAGCGTTTCAATGAACGCATTAATGCTGTATTGCTAGTTTGTGCTATCATTTATCTAATTGTTAAAAAGTTACCTAGTGTGACAGATTGCCTCTTGTAGTCATCTTTCTACCTTTTACTGAAAATTATTTTAATATCCAATTTCATCAAGCTATAAGATAAAAACATAATGTTACTGGATAACACGTTTTGACGTTCATCCCTCAGGAAAACAAATACTTCCTCTCTCCCAAGTCATTAGATTCCTATCATTTCTTTGTTGGGAGGGGACTCCATGAGATTTTCCCTTAGACATTAGAATGTGTATTGATATTGTTTGTTTAAGCATCTGTATTATTCAAGTCTCACAGACAAAGCTTTTTTGCTCTTTTATTGCTTTGTAGCACAGCTTGAGGACTAGGATGGCAATACAACCAGCAGTTCTTTTATTGTACAAGGATGTTTTAGCTATCATTTGGGGTTTTTTTATATCCAATATGTAGAGAGCACTTAAGAAATTAGACACCCTGAGATTTCACCTCACACCAGTGAGAATGGCTAAGATCAAAAACTCAGATGACAGCAGATGCTGGCGAGGATGCGGAGAAAGAGGAACACTCCTCCATTGTTGGTGGGATTGCAGACTGGTACAACCATTCTGGAAATCAGTCTGGAGGTTCCTCAGACATTGGACATTGAACTACCTGAGGATCCAGCTATACCTCTCTTAGGCATATACCCAAAAGATGCCCCAACATATAAAAAAGACACGTGCTCCACTATGTTCATCGCAGCCTTATTTATAATAGCCAGAAGCTGGAAAGAACCCAGATGCCCTTCAACAGAGGAATGGATACAGAAAATGTGGTACATCTACACAATGGAATATTACTCAGCTATCAAAAACAATGAGTTTATGAAATTCGTAGGCAAATGGTTGGAACTGGAAAATATCACCCTGAGTGAGGTAACCCAATCACAGAAAAACACACATGGTATGCACTCATTGATAAGTGGCTATTAGCCCAAATGCTTGAATTACCCTAGATGCCTAGAACAAATGAAACTCAAGACGGATGATCAAAATGTGAATGCTTCACTCCTTCTTTAAAAGGGGAACAAGAATACCCTTGGCAGGGAATAGAGAGGCAAAGATTAAAACAGACACAGAAGGAACACCCACTCAGAGCCTGCCTCACATGTGGCCCATACATATACAGCCATCCATTTAGACAAGATGGATGAAGCAAAGAAGTGCAGGCCGACAGGAGCCGGATGTAGATCTCTCCCGAGAGACACAGCCAGAATACAGCAAATACAGATGCGAATGCCAGCAGCACTGAACTGAGAATGGGACCCCCGTTGAAGGAATCAGAGAAAGAACTGGAAGAGCTTGAAGGGGCTCGAGACCCCATATGTACAACAATGCCAAGCAACCAGAGCTTCCAGGGACTAAGCCACTATCTAAAGACTATACATGGACTGACCCTGGACTCTGACCTCATAGGTAGCAATGAATATCCTAGTAAGAGCACCAGTGGAAGGGGAAGCCCTGTGTCCTGCTAAGACTGAACCCCCAGTGAACTAGATTGTTGGGGGAAGGGCGGCAATGGGGGGAGGATGGGGAGGGGAACACCCATAAAGGAGGGAAGGGGTAGGGATTAGGGGGATGTTTGCCCGGAAACCGGGAAAGGGAATAACACTCAAAATGTAAATAAGAAATACTCAAGTTAATAAAAAAAAAAAGAAATTAGACACCCATTTATCATTAGAGCTTCACAGGAAAATGCAAGTAGCTGACCTCGGAGCTCTGAGATCTGAAGTAAAATAAGTCAAAAGTTAAATAATGATGAGTTTGCAATTTTATTTTGGCCACAGGGCTGGGAATAGGGAAAGCTTGAAACTTTGGGGAAAAATTGTAATCCTTAATTCTTTGTGGAATGTGGTTATTCTTTTGAATTTGATTTGGCAATGATTATACAATGTCTTCTATCTACCTGCTTTCAGATTATCAATAAAAGACTGGGGCAAGAGAAAGGCTAGAGAGTGAAAGAGAGCACATGAGGGATCAAATGTGAGAGCAAATCTGAGAGTGAATGAGAGAGCGCATGAGGGGTGAATGTCAGAGGTAATGAGAGAGCAAGTCTGAGAGCATGGGAAGAGCATGTGAAGGGTTAGTGAAGAGAGAATGTGAGGTGTGTATGAAGATTGTGAGTGAAAGGAGAGGGTTTGCGGTGTGTGTGAGATATGTGTAAGGTGTATATGAAGAGTATGTGTGATGATGAAAGGATAATGAACAGAGGTGTGCATGAGTGTGGGAGTTCAAGGAAAGAAAAGCACAGTGGAAAAAAAGCAGACTGCCCAAGAGAATACAGAGAGTATGCAGCCTCAAGCTGCGAGAGAGAGAGAGAGAGAGAGAGAGAGAGAGAGAGAGAGAGAGAGAGAGAGAGAGAGACTTTAAGCCTGGAAATTGCCTGTTAAGTTTGTACCCAAAAATATAAAAAAAGTTAGACACCAACAAGCCAAATAACCTAGTTAAAATGGGATAGTGAGCTAAATAGAGAACTGTCAACCAAGAAATCTCTAATATCCAAGAAACAGTTTAAATGTTCAACATCCTCAGTCATTAGGGAAATGCCAATCAAAATGACTCTAAGATTACACCTTACAGATATCAGAATGACTAGGATCAACAAGTCAGGGAACAGTACATGTGGGGATGTGAAGCATAGGGACAGGCTTCCACTGCTGGTGGGAGTGCACATACATAACCACTCTGCAAATCAATATTTTGCTTTCTCACAAAATTGGGAATAGTTCTACCTCAAGACCCAGACATACCTGTAGGTTGATGTCTTTATGCAGGAAGACAGGTACAGGGTAGAACGAGTCCTGTCATTGGATGGAAGGGAGAAAAGTTTTAGAGAAGAAGCTGGAGCAAGGAGAGAAGCTGGGAGAACACAGCGGCAGATGGTAAGATTCTTCTTTGCACATAGAGGTTGATATGATTATTTTTAAGAGATGGGTGTGTACAGAATTTTGTGCTGTGTAGATGGGCACATTGTATCTTATCAATTGAATCAGAGGTTATTGTGTGGTGTCTTCTTTCATGTGGCGACTTGGTGGAGTTCAGGTGTGGTGGCAGGACGCACCAAGCCCGCCTCGGAATTGGAATGTTTATGCATGGCGTGGTAACAATCCACCAAGAGAACTGTGAGTGACAGTAAAGCAGCGTGGCAAGGTGCCACTCTGTAACGGCTCGAGGACTTCCCCGAGTACCGTACAAGGAGTACCATAGGGACCAGAATGGAACCGCTGAGATAAATTAGCGTTAGTTCCTTTGACCCAACTGCCCAGGTCAGAGAGAGTCCAGGAGAAAAGTGTGGAGCAGTACATGTTAAAACTGGTTATGCCGCATTTATATTTTTTTTTTGTCGCAATGTATACCTCTCTTCAACAAATACCAATAAGATGCCCCAGCATACCCTAAGGATACTTGTTCCACTATGACTACTGCAGCTTTATCTGTAATAGTCAGAAACTGGAAACAATGCAGAGGCCTCTCAAGTGAAAAATGGATAAAACATTGTCTAAAAAATAGAACACTACTCAGGTATTAAAAACAAGAACATGAAATTTGCATGCAAAAGCATGGAACTAGAAAATAGCATCCTGATTGAAGTAACCCAGATCCAAAAGGAGATGCATGGTATGCACTGACCTATAAGTGGATGTTAGCCATAAAGTGTTATAATCCACAAACCCAAAGAGGCAAAATAGGAAGGAGGGCCCAAGGAAGGACTTGTGAATCTCACTCAGAAGAGGATATAAAATTGCCACTACAAGTAGATGGAGGAAAGGAACTAGAAGAGAAAGGGGATTGAGAGAAGGGATAGAGGGTGTAATCAGATATAGGTCAAATCAAGGAGATATGACCAGGAGAGTAAACAGAGACTGATGGGATGGAGGCAGGCAGGTAGCGAGAATCTCTGGAATGTACCAGACAACTGGAATGGAGGAGGCTCCAGGGAATCTTTGAGGGTAATTCTAGCAGAGACGCTTAACAGTGTGGATTATAGAACCTGAAGTGGCCACCTCCTATAACCAGGTAGAACTCCCAGTAGAGGAAGAAGGAAGGACACCAACCCACCCACAAAACCTATGACTCAAAATGCTCCCTGCCTGCAAGAAGTACAAGGACAAAGTTATCATAGAGACTTAGGTAATATATGCCCAATTACTGGCCCAATTTGAGATTCATCCCATAGGCAAGAGCCAAGCCCTGACACTATTAATGATATGCAGTTATACTTGCAGATGGGTGCTTAGCATAACTGTTCTCTGAGAGGCTCCACCCATCAACTGACTGAAGCAGACACAGAATCCCAAAGCCAAACAGTAGACCAAACTCAGAAAGTCTTGTGGAAGGATAGAGACTCCAGAGGAATAGCCCTTTGGGCTCCCAGAGACTAAACCACCAAGACAAGAAAAGAGCATAAAATGTTGGACCAACCCCCCACCACACACACACACACACACATACATAGCAGATGTGCAGTATGGTCTCAATGTGGGTCCCCCAGTAACTGCAGAAGGGGATTACCTTGAATCTGTTGCCTGCCTGTGGGTCCTGTTCCCATAACTTGGCCTTCTTTACTGGCCTCAATGGGAGAAAATGAACTCAATCCTCTAAGGACTTCAAGTGCCAGGATTCATTTTGCAATAAAACCAATATTAGGTATCTTCAATTCTTGCTAAAGCTAATTCTGGCATAAGGCATTTCCAGAAGACAATTATTGCTTAAATATAGCCAATAATTCAGACAAAAAGTGTGAAGATCTAAAGACACTTGCTTCTCCAGTCCCTGACAAGAAATTGCCACTTATATGAATTACCCAGGAGAAATGGGCTTCCTCTCCTAAGGGGTACAGAGGGTTAAACAGTGAAATCCTTACTGATTCTTATGAAGGAAACACATGTCCACAAGAAGGCACCTGTCATAAAGACCATGAGAACCCTGTCTGGATCTGACCTGCTGGATCTACTGGAAGGCTCTGTGAGACAAATCATGTGTGAGCCCTTACTACAATGGAGTTTTGTGCCATGTTGAAATCAATGGCTACTCCCACTTCTGTGTGTCTGGATACCAAGGCAGGCATTGTGACTTGGAAGTGGATAAAAGTGTCTACATGGTTATACAGTGCTACATGTGTAAGGAGGTTCTTGGGGCTTTCTTCTGGGACTATATGCCTGAATTCCTTGGAGGTGATTGTGAATTCAACTTTCCTAGTTCACCACTTCTCCATGGAGGTCTATGTGTACAAAGAGGAA
Source organism: Rattus norvegicus (assembly GCF_021556685.1). Taxonomy (NCBI): domain Eukaryota; kingdom Metazoa; phylum Chordata; class Mammalia; order Rodentia; family Muridae; genus Rattus; species Rattus norvegicus. The sequence goes on along the minus strand of NC_141535.1, from coordinate 104,185,489 downwards.
ACAACTAGTAACTGTGACTGCAGTTGATTCACAGGGACACACTGTGAGGCTTTGATGCCTCATGGTTGGTCAAAGCCTTTTTACAATGATTCAACATGTGAAGACACTGTTGACAGTTATATTTGTCACCATTGACCAGGATTCACAGACAGACATAAATGAATGCAGTAGCAACCCCTGGAATTTGTGGGGGTAGGTGGGATATGCCGAGCTGTCCTCAGATGACCAATAGGGATACACTGCAGACCTGCTTTCCTAATTCAGCAACCATAGATCCTAAGTTTGTATCTGTCCATCTGCATTCAAAGACAGGTATAGTATAACTGTACTCTGAAAGCCTCAACCCAGTAGCTGGCTGACACAAATACAGAGACCCACAGGCAAACATTAGACCAAGTTGGGGAAGTCTTGTGGAGAAGTTTGGAGAACTGTGGATCCTGGAGGGGATAGGAACTCCATAAGAAAACTATCAGAGTCACTTAAACTGTGTACTTAGGGGTTCCCATAAATTGAGCCACAAACCATAGAGCATAGAGGGGCTAAACCTAGGACACCCAGACACGTGTAGTAGATGTACAGCTTGTTCTTTATGTGCATATCACAACTGGAGTGGGGGCTTACACTGATTTGTTTGCATGCCTGTGGATCCGGTTTCCCTAACTGTTCTGCCTTCTCTAGCCTCAGTGAGAGAGAATATGCAAGGTGCTGCAGTGACTTGAAGCACCAGGGTAGTTTGGCACCCAGTGGTGATCCCCCACTTCTCAGAGGTGAAGGGGAAGAGGAGGACGGTGTGAGGAAGGGGACTGGGAGGAAAGGCGATGTGATTGGGAGGTAAACTGAATAACTGACAATGGGAGAAAAATATTAATAATGTTTCCACTGTCCCCACATTATCTCCAACATTTGTTGTCAATTACTTCCTTGACTTTAAGAAATTCATAAGAGAAATTGGTCTGAATTTCTCTTTCTTTGTAGGATTTTTGTGTGGTATGACTATAAGAATGAATTGGGAAGTATTCCTTCTGTTTCTATTTGTTGACTAGTTTGAAGAGCATTAGGTCTTCTTAGAAGGTCTGATAGAATTCTGCACTACACCCATCTGGTCCTGATCTTTTTTTTTTTTTTAACTTTTTTAGTTGGGAGATTTTTGATGATTATTTCTATTTCTTTAAGGATTATTGGACTTTTTAATTGCTTTATGTGATCCTAATTTAACTTTGGTACCTGGTATCTGTCTAGAAAAGCATTCATTTAGTCCAGATTTTCCAGTTTTGTTGAATATAGGCTTTTGTAGTAGGATCTGATGATTTTCTGAATTTCCTCAGATTCTTCTATGTCTCCCTTCTCATTTCTGATTTTGTTAATTTGGATACTCTCTCTATGCCCTCTGGTTAGTCTGGCTAAGGGTTTTTCTATATATCTATTTATCTATTTGTTGATTTTCTCAAAGAACTAACTCCAGTTTAGTTAATTCTTTGTATAGTCCTTTTTGTTTCTACTTGGTTGATTTCAGCTCTGAGTTTGATTATTTTCTTCTGTCTACTCTTATTGGGTGCATTTGCTTCATTTTTCTTCTAGCGATTTCAGATGTGATGTCAAGCAGTTAGTGCCTGCTCTCTCAAGTATTTTTGGAGGCACTCAGAACTATGAGTTTGCCTCTTAGCACTGCTTTCAATATGTCCCATAAGTATGGGTATGTTGTGCCTTCATTTTACTTAAACTCTAAGAAGTCTTTAATATTTTATTTCTTCCTTGACCAAGTTATCATTGAATAAAGTGTTGTTCATCTCCATGTGGGTTTTCTGTTGTTATCATTGTTATTGAAGACCAGCCTTAGTCCATTGATAGGATGCATGGGATTATTTCAATCATCTTGTATCTGTTGAGACCTGTTTAGTGACCAATTATACAGTCAGTTTTGGAGAAGATGCCATGAGGTGCTGAAAGAAGGTATATTCTTATATTTTAGGATAAAATATTCTATAGATATCTGTTAAATGAATTTGGTTCATAATTTTGGTTAGATTCACTCTGTCTTTTTAGTTTCTGTTTCCATGATCTGTCCATTGATGAGAAGGGGATGTTGAAGTACCCCATTATTATTTTATGTGATACAATGTACCCTTTGAACTTTAGTAAACTTTCTTTTATGAATGTGGGTGACCTTGCATTTGGAGCATTGATGTTGAGAATTGAGAGTTCACCTTGGTAGATTTTCCCATTGAGGTTTTTTGATAACTTTTGGTTGAAAGCTGATTTTATTCAATATTAGAATGGCTACTCCAGCTTGTTTCTTGAGACTATTTGCTTGGAAAAATTTCTCCAGCCTTTAATCTGAGGTAGTATCTTTCTTTGTCACTGAGGTGCATTTCCTATATGCAGCAAAATGCTGGGTCCTCTTAATGTATCCAGTCTCTTAGTCTATGTCTTTTTATTGGGGAACTGAGTCCATTGATATTAAGATATATTAAGGAATAGTAATTGTTGTTTCCTGTTATTTTTGTTGTTAGAGGTGGAATTACGTTTGTGTGACTCTCTTCTTCTGGGTTTGTTGCAAAACAATTACTTTCTTACTTTTTCTATGTGTAATTTCCCTCCTTGTGTTGGAGTTTTTCATCTATTATCTTCTGTAGGAATGGATTTGTGGAAAGATATTGTGTAAATTTGGTTTTGTCCTGGAATATCTTAGTTTCTCCATCTATGTTAATTGAGAGTTTTGCTGGATATAGTAGCCTGGGCTGGCATTTGTCTTCTCTTAGGGTCTGTATGACATCTGCCCAGAATCTTCTGGCTTTCATAGTCTCTGGTGAGAAGTCTGGTATAATTCTGATAGGTCTGCCTTTATATGTTACTTGACCTTTTTTCCCTTACTGCTCTTAATATTCTTTGTTTTGTGCAGATGGTGTTTTGATTCTTATGTGATGGTAAGTATTTCTTTTCTGGTCCAGTCTATTTGGAGTAGTGTAGGCTTCTTGTATATTCACGGGCATCTCTTTCTTTAGGTTAGGAAGTTTTCTTCTATAATTTTGTTGAAGATATTTACTGGCCCTTTAAGTTGTGAATCTTCAATCTCCTCTATACTTATTATCCTTAGGCTTGGTCTGGGTATCCTGAATGTTTTGGGTTAGGAGCTTTTTGCATTTGCATTTTCTTTGACTGTTGTGTCAGTGATTTTTATTGTATCTTCTACACCTGAGATTCTCTCTTCCTTTTCTTTTATTCTGTTGGTGATGCTTGGATCTATGACTCCTGATCTCTTCCTAGGTTTTCTATCTCCAGTCTCTCTTCATGAATTTTTTGTTTCTTTTTCCATTTTAGATCCTGGATTTGTCCAATTCCTTCACCTGGTTGGCTGTGTTTTCCTTTGATTATTTAAGAAATTTTTGTGTTTCCTCTTTAAAGGCTTCTACTTGTTTATCTGTGTTCTGTATTTCTTTAAGGGAATTATGTATGCCCTTCTTAAAGTCCTCAATCATCATCATGAGATGTGATTTTAAATACAAATCCTGTTTTTCCAGTGTGTTGGGGTATCGAGGCCTGGCTGTGGTGGGAGAACTGGGTTCTGTTAATGCCATGTAGCCTTGGTATCTGTTGCTTACATTCCTGAACTTGCCTCTCTCGCCATCTGGTTATTTCTGGTTTTAGTTGGTCTTGTTGTCACTGACTGAAGCAATTCTGTGGCTAGATGATGCTGATTTCTTGTAATAATCTCCTGCTGGTATCAGCAGGGAATTAAGAAGAAAAAATTATTTTAATTTTTATTTTAATTATTTAATTATTTAATTATTTTAATTATTTAATTCCTAGGGATCTTTTCTATCTGGCTCAAGGACCCATGTTGGCCAGGTTTCACAATGCATTAACTCTTCAGGAACCAGAGAACAAAGAAAGGCAAAGAAAAAAAAAATCACCTGTACGGATACACACTCACACACCCACACATCCTGTTTAAGGACTGATCACCTGTTTCATCAACTCCACAAGTGTTTATGCATACTTACATGCTCATGTATGCATATGCATACATATAGACAAACAGATATAGTGGATCAGGCAGAACCTTCCAAGATATTTTATTTCTTCTCTCCCTTTCTCTGGTCTTTTTATACTTTTTGAGAAAAAGTCACATGAAAGGAAAGTTACAGAAGGATTTCCATAGTAAGTCCAAAGGAGTGTTTCATTCTATCAGCTCGTTAGGCTTTCAAAGCAACAGTTTCACGTGGCCTTGCTTTATCATATTGAATACCTGCAGCTTCATCCTTGGACCTGACCTAGAATGAATGTTTTTCCTTGATCAGAAATTTGTCCCAAGTCTATTTCACTTCTTAGTGATGGCTCACTGTATTCCTTATTATGTAGCCTTTACTTACTGTTCTATAAGTTAAATTTCATCTAGGATCTGTTCCACAGATTCCTGGCAACAGTCAGGTTTGCCTGACTCACTACAAAAGAGGCTGCTTGACCCCTCCTCCCTCTCTCTTGCTCTCTCGCTCTCTTGCTCCTGCTCTTACCCCTCTCTTTCGTACCCTTGCCCTCCCCCTCTCTCTCCAAGTGCTCATGGCAGGGCCTCTACTCCTCTATTTATTCTCTCTCTCTCTCTCTCTCTCTCTCTCTCTCTCTCTCTCTCTCTCTCTCTTTCTCTCCTCCCCATGCCCCATGCCCTAAACAAACTCTATACTATATAGTCCTGTGATTGGTACCTCAGGGGGAAGTGATAACTCATCATGGACACAGAGGCAACCCCTTCCCCACACCATATTATGCCTCCACAAAACATATTCCTTCTTTCTCTCTTTTTACAGAACACAACAGAGGGGGCGCATTCTATTCTTGATTCTAACTTTGTTACATCTTTCTGACAAAACAATTAAAATCATCTCTTTAAATTTTCTTCTTAATATCATTTGAGTCAAATCAGAAATTCTATACAGTCACTAATTCATCTAAACATTATTAATACATGAAAGTTTAGCTTCATGTTGATAGGCAGAATTTGCTGAATAGGGTGGGATGATGCCCAGCAATCATTAGACCATGTAATAGTGACAGGAAAGGCATATCAGTAGCAAGAAGCAAGCCTAGGGTGAAGCTTCTGAGCATCTTAGCTCACCCATTGCATCCCATTCAAAACTGTGGGCCATTTCTAGAAAATTTGCTTGCATGTCTTAATCTTTCCTAAATGGCTTCTGACAACACAGTAAAGAACTACACAACTTTTTTCATAACTTATCATAATTATATTCTCTCTGTTCTGTCTCCACTGTATCATGGAAAATGCTAACAAATCAATTTTTATAAGGTTTGAAGTCCATTTTTTAAATTATTCACCTTTATTAACTAAATTATAAAATCTAATTTTTTATTATTTGATGACAATTTCCCATTATTTTATTATGAATCTTGATCATCCTAAGAACAATAACGGATAGCCATTCAATTTGTTAGTATTCTCCATTATGAGGGAGCAGGTTCTGGAGGATTCAAGGCATTCCAAAAACAGGATGACTCACATGTTTAATTTAATATTCAATTCATCCATTTACATACTAGTTTGTCTATAAATTTAATTCCATTTCCTTTTGTATCTAGGTCATCATATTAATATACTAGAGTGTAATATATATTAATTAGTGTAGTACTTTGTGTGTTTGCAAAGAAAAAGAATAGTTTAATATTGCATTAAATAATGTATACTCACTGTGAAAGACACAGTACACTGATACTAAATTTATTGGCATTTTAACCTTGAGTTATTCTATAAGCATCTAATAGTGTGTAAATGTTGAGAGTGTCTATGCTTTAGAACCTGTAAGTCTTAAGATAGGTTTATCATTAAGAGCATGTATGGGTTATTCAGAGTATAGACAATGAAAGTCATCTGTAATCAAGGGAAAATCACTGAATTTCAAATCTGCTGCCCAGATATACTATGAGTGACATGAAATTTTACTTTTTAAAAAAGAAAACAAAATCCCAGGATTTCTGACAGTGAAGACTCCATGAACAATGGAAATGTTCTGTGCAAGGAAATGATGGAGAATAAGCACTATGGTGTCAAAAAGGAAAGGACAAGAAGAGAGAATGCTGGGACATCAGGAAAAACAAATTCATTCAACAAATAGTTGGATGAAAGTCATCTCTTCTTCATCAGAAAATTACTGACATCTCTGTGGAAAGAATTAGAAATGGAACCAGAAGGAACATTAGCAACCCAGTTATCTTTGCAGTAAACCAAGAAATAAACAGTAATAATTTATGAAATAGTCCCCAGGTTTTAAATATTGAAAGAAATCTATAATAAAGATATTTAAGGAGTAAAATTTGGGCCAGTGAGATTTCTTAGTGGGTAAGGGCACTTGCCACCAAGCCTAACAACCTGAGTCACACAGTAGAAAGCAGACAATGAACTCCACAAAAATGTACAAGTTGTCATCTATCCTCTACATGTAATTCCCTGACATGGATAAATATATAAAACCAAACAAAAGTATGTAGATATTGTTTCTCACTCATTATTTTGATCTATAGGATAAAAAAGAGGAAAAAAATTACTAAATTCTGAAAGAATCACATACCTAGGAAAAAACTCAAGTTTTTGCTATTGATGCTATATATGAATATATCTGAGAATGTTCTCTTATTTATCACAGCCCTGGCTTTAACTCCTGAGCCATCTCTCCAGCCCATGTAACCTTACTTTTAAATAAAATCACTGACTGACTTTTCTGTATAAACTCTGAAATATTGGACTCACGACTTTAAATGGGAACAACTATGTTTTTTATTTGAAAAGGGAAGACTCTATGGGCAGACTCAGAGGCCTATGTAACAGGTGATTCTAACACTTGTAAAATGGGCTATTACCAATAAATATCAAACAAGTGTTTTGTAGAATCAGAAACTTAAGGAAGAGATTGTCAAAATTACTGGACTCCATTACAGCTTTGAGAGTCTGTAAGAAAAATTCTAACTAGTTATCCTTTCAATATCACCCCAGTTCCTCATACAGAACCCACTTCTATGAATATAAAACTTGCTTTTCTTTGCCATTTTGTATGTCTGGTAGTCTCTAAGATGCTTGTTGCTTCTGTTAATAAATGTTACATCATTAAGAAAGACAGAAAACTGTTCATTTCACCGCTTCAAAAGCATACTTAAACACTTGCTGAAACAAGACTAGCAGAACGAAATGTGACAGCAAGGTTCAATTTGCATAGATTATTTATGAACCTTTTTTTTGGATAATATGACCATGAGTTGAAATTTGTGTTTCTGGTAAAGTGTACTTGCCATAGTGTCATAGTACTCAGCTGTAGGTTATGAGATAGGAAAACACATGTAACTAATTTGTACCAAAAATAAATATATGTCTCTCCTAACAGGTTCCATGAATGGTGTTTAGGATTACTGATATGTTATATTGATTTTTCTCTTCTAAATATATTTACTGTTTGTAAATAAAATATATGAAATATATTTATTAATAAGTCTCTTTAAATGAACTACATATCATAAGTCTTGGATTCCATATTCAGGCTATGTCACATTGACACGATTGTAAAGTGCCCCAAATTGTCATTAAGTAAAATAAAATCATTGTTCATCAATAATTTCCTGGAAAAAAGGCCATTATGTCAAAAATTAAACATGTATAGAAGCCAGTTAATTTTCCACCTAATTTTGTACAGTGATAAATAATGTATCTGTTCAGTAAATGTTCCCAATTCTAGGAACTCTAATGTGTGATCTGATAAAATTGTCATAAATCATCAGATTCGTAGATTTGACTAGATATGAAGGAATGGTGGGAAGAGTAACATAGCATGTAACCTCTATTCTTGCTTACCAAACCATAATGGTTAAAGATATCAATGATTAATATTTGTTGAGTATTTATTAACTGTTTCCCCTCACTCCCATGCTAGTCTGTCGCTGTTTTCAATATTTTTCTGTAGGATTTCAGTCAGTATGTAAATGTCAAAAGTAAGTAACCTCTATTCTTATTCTGATTTTAATGTACCAATATAAAAATATATCTTGGAACACATCTCTTTAATAAATTATTCATAAATGCATGGAATAACATCAAAACAAGATTTATTAAGATGATATTTTCTTATTTATATTTAATAGTGTGTAATACTTAGTAAGAATATGGAAAAGTGTTGATTGCTTAGACAATTCATAAATAATTTTATTCATTAATAACCCATAAAGTACCAATTTACAGTGGGTAATAACAACATGAAAATGTGAGTTTGTGTGTATTTTTGTAGATTCGTGAAATCCATATGACCAGAGTGCTAAGATAGTAGATTGTTTTGGTTTGCCCTGGAGTTATCTGTATTTTGATTATAATTCCACTGCCCCAATAGTCACATACTCAAGACTCAGGTGACTTCACCAGCACCTTCTCCCCATTTAATTTGTAAAATACACATGAAGGCAGGTACAGGATAGAAGAAAGTCTGTCATTGAATGAGAAAGAAGGATGGGTAGTAGAAAAGTTTAAAAGAAGAGGAGACTGGAACGGAAAGAAGGAAGACACAGGAGGGACAGAGAAAGAAGCTGTGGCAGGACAATATGGAAGCTGACGTTAGGATTCCACGCTGTACCTTTACAGATTGTTATGAATGTTCTTAAGGGATGGATGTGTATTGGGCTTTGTATGTTTGGGTGGGCAATTACATCTTATCAATTGGATCAAAGGTTATTGTGTTGTGTGTTCTTTCATGTAGTGATTTAAGTGAAAAAAAGTGTGGTGGCTAGAGACACTGGACCACGACAGAATTGGGATGTGTGTTTCTAGCATAAACAAACAAGAAGCGTACAGAACACCAAACAGATGGAACCAAAAGAGATATTCCTCTTAATCACATAATAAATAAAAAACCAAATACACAGAACAAAGAAAGAATATTGAAAGCGGTAAGGGAAAAATATCAAGTAACACATAAAGGCAGACCTATCAGAATTACACCAGATATCTCAACAGAGACTCTAAAAGTCAGAAGATCCTAGACATATATCATATGGTGACTAAGAAAACAAAAATGCCACTCCAGGCTAATATACCCAGAAAAACTTGCAATTACCATAGATGGAGAAACCAAGGTATTCCAAGACAAAACCAAGTTTAAATAATATCTTTCCACAAATCCAGCCCTACAAAGGATAATAGATGCACAACTCCAACTTAAAGAGGAAAACTATACCCAATAAAAAGCAAAAAAAAAAATGAATCATTTTAGGACAAACCCAAAATGAGAGAAACACACAAACATAAGTCTACCTCTAACAACAAAAATAACAGGAAGAAACAGTCACTGGTAACTAATACGTCTCAACATCAACGGACTCAATTTCCCAATAAAAAGACATAAGCTAACTGATTTGATATGTAAAAAGTATTTTGCTACATACAGAAAATATATATCAGAGTCAAAGACAAACACTACCTCAAAGTAAAAGAATGGGAAAAAATTTCTAAGCTAATGATAACAAGAAAAAAGCTGGAGTAGCCATTCTAATATGCAACAAAATAGACTTTCAACCAAAGGTTACCAAAAAAAGATGGAGAAGGATACTACACACTCATCAAAGGAAAAATTCACCAAGATGTACTCTCAATTCCAAACATCTATGCCCCAAATGCAAAGGTGCCCACATTTGTAAAAGAACGGTTCCTAAGGCTCACAACACACATTTAACCTCACACAATACTAGGAGAAGATTTCAACACTCCACTCTCACCAATGAACAGATAATGGAAATAGAAACTAAACAGAGAAACAGTGAAACTAAAAGAAGTTATTAACCAAATGGATTTAACTGATATCTGCAGAACATTTCATCCCAACCAGAGCTCCCAGGGACTAAACCACTACCCAAAGACTATGCATGGACTGACAAATGCTCCAACTGCATATGTAGCAGAGGATGGCTTTGTTGGGCCATCCCAACAAGGAAGAAAGCCCTTAGTCCTGCCAAGGCTGGACCCTCTAGTGCAGGGGAATGTCAAGGGGAAAAGTGGGTAGTTTGGGAGGAGGGATACCCTCATAGAAGAAGGGGAGGGAAATGGGAAACCAGGAAAGGGAATAACCTTAGAAATGTAAATAAAAATATCCAATAAAAAAAGAAAAAAATTAAAAATAAAAGATTAAAAAAAGAAAGAAAAAAACAAAAAAGAAATGTTCAACATCCTTAGTCGTCAGGGAAATATAAATCTAAACAACCTTGAGATTCCACTTCACACCAGTCAGAATGGCTAAGATCAAAAACTCAGGTGATGACAGATGCTGGCGAGATATGGAGAAAGCACATGTGGAACTGCAAGCTGGTAAAACCACTTTGAAAATCAGTCTGGAGGTTCCTGAGAAATTGGAAATAGTTCTGCCTAAAGATATAGCTATAACAGCCTGGTCATATAACCAAAGTTGCTTCAACATATAACAATGACACATGCTGCTCTGTGTTCATAGCAGCTGTATTCATAATAGCCATAAGATGGAAACAATCCAGATGTCCCTCCACAGAATAATGGATACAGAAAATGTGGTACATATACACATAGGAGTACTACATGGTGATTAAAAACCATGACTTCATGAAATTCACAGGCAAATGGATGGGACTAGAAAAATAACACCTTGAGTGAGGTAACCCAGACATTAAAAAGTATACATTGTATGTACTCACTAATAAGTGGATATTAGCCCAAAAGTTCACAATGGCCATGATACACCCCACAGGCCATATGGAGTGTAGAAGGAAGAAAAACCAGGATGTAGATGCTTCAGTCCTGCATTGAGAGAACAGGATGATTGTGGAAGGTGAAGGGAGACAAGGATCAGAGAATGAGAAAGGAGGGTGAGGAAGTAACAGTGGCAGTATCAGGAACTAGAGGAGATATGAGAGAGGTTCAGAGGGTTAGGAAATTGAACAATAATATGTAGCATGGGGGATGAGGAACTGGAGATAGCCACGGAAGTGTCCCAGACACCAGGGAAATGTGAGGCTCCCAGGACCCAACAGGGATGATTTTAGCCAAAATGAACAGAAAATGGAGAGATAGAACCAGTTGAGACCACCTCCAGTAGATAGGCACAGCTCCTGATGGAGGGATGGGGCCATCTACCCCTCTCATTGTTTTTAACTCAGAAATATTCCTGTTCAAAAAAAAAAAAAACAGGAAAAAATAGAACAGAAACGGAATGAAGGGCCAACCAAGCACTTCCCCACCTGGGGATCCATTATGTCTGCAGACACCAAATCCAACACTGTTGCCATAGTCAAGAGGCGCTTGCTGACAGGAATCTAGTATGGTGTTTCTTGAGGAGGTCCAGCCAGCAATTGACCAATGCAGATGTGGATGCTTGAACCCAACCATCAGACTGAGCTCAGGGAACCTGGTGAGAGAGCTGGTAGAAGGCCTGGAGGAATAGAGGGGTATTGCAACTTTATTGGAAGAACATCATAGGTTGGCCTGACCACGCAGTTCTCACACAAAGTCTAGACCACCAACCAAAGATGGTACCTGGAGGGATCCATAGCTCCAGATGCATATATAACAGAGAATGGCCTTGCCTGACAGCAACCGGAGGGGAGGTCCTTGGTTCTGTGGAGATTTGATGCCCCAGAATAGGGGGATGATATGGTAGGGCGGGAGAGTGTGGATGGGTGGGAAACACCATCATACAGTAAAGGGGGGTGGAGAGGGGATGTGGGATGGGGGTTGATGGAGGTAACCAGGAAGTGGGATACCATTTGAAATATAAATGAATGGAATGATTAATAAAAAAATTACTCATGGGAAAAAAAACTAGTAATCCTACAAGATAAAATTATGTCCTTGAGAAATCATTCAAACTAAAGTACCATCTGCATTAATAATTAATTTTAAAATTCTGACATAGTGTTTCTACCAGCCTTTAACCATTTAAGTTCTTGGATGAAAGCACATACCCAGTTCTTATATTTTTAAATATTCCTAGAGCAGCACAATAGCTGGGCAACTGCCTACCCTCCATGCTCTTATAATCTGCCTTCCTAACAAGAACTCCAAATTATCAATTGCTATTTTTCTTTCTTCAATCTGGACTGCTCTTAGCTCCAATTGGCTAGACCACATGGCCACATTGTCTTGGCCTTTAGCTCATGGCAGCTCCTCCTTCAGGAACTCCTTCTTCCATGGCCACTTCCTTCTTTCTCTTTTCTCTCCTCCTCAAGATTTCCTCTTTCTCTAAGCCCACAAAAACCTCAACCCCACCTTCTCCCCAATGATTAGCTGTCTGCATCTTTATTCACCAATTAAAATTAACACAGAGGCAGGGTCCCAGGGACTATGTGCAGACTCAAGGTTTTAGAGCCCCATGCATATTACAGTAAAACACAAAACGTCAACAATTCTCACTTATACTCCAATAAAAGGCTCTTTTTCTCAGATATAAATTGAGCACAATTTTAACAATTATACAAACTATAAGGTATGATATTATGGACTTATAAGTATATCATATTTGGCAATTTAGATATTCTATCATCTATCCTCTTACAATTCTGTACCTCAGTCATGTTTGATTTTAACTTGTATTACCATCTCAAACCATCCTCTCAAATCTAGAACATCTTCAATACTAAACAACTTAAGATTAACTAGTCTTCAACCCTGTCAGAGATTTGAGAAGGAATTAAATATTACCTGAGTTTGCAATATGCACAAAAACACAGCTTCCAAAACTTAAACAATTGACCGAGACTACTGACTTCCTAGACAGTCCCAAATATTCCTTATAACATTGGAACATCTATCTTCAGCCTTCTGATCCAGAACATCTGAAAGACCTTAAATGAAACAGGAATTATGAAGGACTAGCTTACCCTGTTTTGGCAGAGCTTAGCAATCAACTATAGCTTACTCTGTCTTGGCAGAGCTTAGCAATCAGCTATCCTGAGTCTGTTTAAGCTTGATAGACAGCATTCTGTCTAAACATGAAATTGGGGCATTTCTTACCCGGTGGCTGGCTTGCCACAATTGAAGCAACTTCACATGGAGGTATTAATGTTCAATATCTTCTTTGAAGTGAAATGGGGGTACTGTTAGGAATTGATTTGTCTTTCAAACGAAAGATCTTTTAATAATGAAATAATTTTAAACACCATATTTTGTAAGTCTCTGACAATTTTGAAGAGCATCTATCTATATATATATATATATATATAGCATAACTGAATTGTTAAATATTTATTATTTTAGCTATTTACTATTAGAATAACCTTGAAAACATTTTATTGTAATTAAACAAATTATAATTTAATATGATCATAAGTTTGACTATCTATTTGCATTACTTAATTATTCTAAACCGTTTGTAATAGCAGATATTAAAAGGATTACATCTATACCTTGTATTCTTAAGTGAATTGCTTATCTAAGAGTGACAAAGTTAATTTTAAATTTTGTATCAATATAAAAATATTTATACCAATAAAAACCTTAAACCTGTATCAATAGAAAATTCTGTACAAATGTAAGGAAATATAACTTCAATTCTGCATCAAAATTTAAAGATTCCTACTAATCTAGGATTATGACTATAAAATGCTTTGTACATGTGGATGCTTGCAGCCAACCATCAGATGGAGCCCAGGGACCCCAATGGAGGAGTTAGGGGTAGGACTGAAGGAGATTAAGGGATTTGAAACCTCATAGGAAGAATAATAATATCAAACAACCAGACCTATCAGAGCTCTTAGGGACTAAACCATCAAGCAAAGAGTACACATGGAGGGCCCCATGGCTCCAGCTGCTTATGTAGTGGAGGATGGCATTGTCAGACATCAATGGGATGGGAGGCCCTTGGTCCTGTTGGAAGCTCGATGCCTCAGCATAGGGGAAGACTGGGGTGGTGAGACGGGAACAGGTGCTTGGATAGGGGAACACCCTCACAAAAGCAGGGATGGAAGGATGGGATAGGGAGTTTGTGGAAGAAAAACTAGGAAGTGGGATAACATTTGAAATTTTAAATAAATAACCAGTAAAATAGGAAAAAAAGTGTAATTTTAATAACCCATCCCTATTTGCCAAATTTCTATATTACCAACTCCCCTCCCTTTTCTTTTTAAACCCCTTCCCTTTATCTAGGAAATAAGGATAGAGAAGAGGAAAGGAAAGATAGAAATTCCCGTGTCTAAACTCTCTATTTAGTTTCCTAAAGGTCATGTCTGATTTTTATCCACTTGGAAGGAGCCCATATCGTTTCTTTTCCTGTGAAAATATAGGCATAACCTCTCCCTTGGTGTAACACATTTCCTGTTTTCCACTGTTGTAACAGATCTCTTCTCTAAAGTTAATGGCTATTTCAGCCACGTACAGCCTTAATTTTTCTATCTGACCTTTAGGTCCTGTATAAAGCATCCGGTGCTTTGCTTTATCTGGGATAAAGTCCCAGTTCCTTGAAATTGGATGTCTACCTCTTAAAGTAGCCATCTGTGGGCTAAGATTTTGGAGAGATAATGGTAACATCTGGTCCAGTGTCAACCATTCGTTCAATTTCAATATTGTTTATTAATATATTTGGCTTGGGCCTTTGATCCTTCATAGAAATTTGCCAAAATGTTTGTTTTTAACCCCCCCCCTTTTAGGTTTTTTGAATTATCTATAAAATTTGTCTAGACTTTGCTATCAGGTCTTAGAATGTCTTTTTTCAGAGCAGTGTTTTTTAATGTCCCGAGGAAGAGATCTTTCCTCATTTGACTTTGGGGCCTACGAGGCAGCCCCCTAGGAGTGATTTTTGGTTTTTGGTATTTTGTTTGTTTGTTTGGTGAAGTGTTACACCATTTATCTGTCGTTGACTTACATTCACTAGTACAACATCACACTTCGCCACATCTCTTACATATTCCAGGAGACGTGGGGTTAATTTGATTTTCTCTGCAGTTTCTTTAGAAATGACCCTGCTCACCACAATTAAGACATTTGAGATTTTAGATTGTCTCAAGGCCTCTAGTGGTGGCTTTTCCTACTAAGGTCATGTCAGGTGAATGAGGTTTAACATTAGCTGTATGTCTAATCCACTCATCCGTCAATGCTGGCCTTGCCCTCAGTGGTCTGACTACTTCTTTGCATTCAACAATCACATTTTCAAAATCTAAAAGCTCAACTAGTATCTTTCTTGCTAATGGGTCCAAAATATCCCTTTCTATGGCTCAAGTCAAACTTTCCATAGAGGCAGGAAATATTTCTTTTGGAACTTGCATGACCTAAGAAAATGGGTCAAGTCTTTTCCCTGTTTCTGCAACCTTGTCCCAGGTATTTAAGGCTGTCAAGCAACATAAGGTCAAGGTTTTTCCATTATATCTGGCCTGTACCTCTGCCTCAGCAAAATGAACTTCACCAAGTAGCTGATCTTTAGAAATATTGATATCTCTGACTTTACTTTGTTGTGCCATCTCCTTTGCCTCTTTTCTCCACCATGAGAACGATTGTAAATGTGATCAAGGTTCTAATATTGCTTCTGCCATATCCTTCCTGTCTTGGAAGATCATTTTATTTTATTTTTTTATTTTTTTTTCGGAGCTGGGGACCGAACCCGGGGCATTGCGCTCGCTAGGCAAGCGCTCTACTGCTGAGCTAAATCCCCAACCCCGATCATTTTATTTTTAATAGCTCAAGACATCAAGATTTGTTATACAAATAGCGATTGTATTCCAAAATTAGTGACCTTTTCCTTGAATTTTCTCATGTCTAACACATTCACAGGTTGTCATTCAAATCCCTGATAATTCTGTGGATGATCATCACCTGCTGGCCCTCACTGTACACTAAAACAGACAAGTTAAGTTTGTTTTCTGGCAACTTTTGTTTGGTTTTCTCTAATTCTGTCTCTACCTGAGTATTTTCCCTAATTTATTTTAAGTTCCTCAGCCTGTGCCCATATTCCATATCTCTCCTTTTGTTGTTCATCCCAGTCCTGTGTTCTCTGTTCAAGGTTCTGCTTCCACATTTTAATTTTTTGCTTAATTATAATTCTGATAGTCTGATGTCTATTTTGTTTTGATTAATTTTAGAAGATTCTCCTCCAAGCCTTACTTCCAATCTTTATTATTTCCTCTCTGCTGCCCAGTCTGATCTTCGAAATTTTGCATCCTTTGTTCTTATGCCTCCTCCATCCCCTGTCGCCAACCTTCGTTTTTCTGTCTTAACCTATAAAATTCTGTACATTTAGTTCTAATATTTACTCTAAGCTCTATTGCCAAGTCTTAAATTTCTCTCTCTGTTGTTCAATCTGATCTACGAAGTTCTGCATTTTTTGTTCTAGGGTCTTTTCCAGCTTCTTTTTCCAACTTTCATTTTTCTTCTCTTGTGCCTTGGTATTGTTCTCACTTTGTTTTATAGAATCTTCTAATCCCTTTTCAAAGTCTCATAAAATTTTATCTAGGGCTCAGTATTTTGAGAAGACATAGTAAACCAAGATACTTAACATTTGTCATAATGATAACTGGCAAGGTATCAATTTCCTTTAAATCCATCCCTTTCAAACTGTTCAAAATTGCATCCCATAAAACTCAAAAGATATTTATTGTGTTTCTCATCTTTAGGTATCTAATATGTGTATGCATGCAGGTATGGATGTATGTATGTATGAATGTAACTGTACATGCAATTTATAATTCTTATCTGATCTGGAGTTTCTTGTATCGTTGTCTCCCTCTGGTGTTCAATTCAGGACACTGCAGCCCTCTCTGATTCTTTTATTATGAGGGGCTAACTGTACAAAGACCAGGGACTTCTGTGCTTCTGAGCCATCTCTGTCTTTTGTTTGGGTTACAGCCAGCAGTGTGAGCACCAATCTCAGATAGCCTGCAGAATAAGCAGCTTGGAGAGCATGTCTGGCTGTCTTCTGTCCTCTTTAGACACGGAGGATATGGGAAAGCGATCCCAGGGTCAGCCCTCTGTACCTATGAGAAGACTAAAGTTGGCTGTCCAACTTTTTCAGCTGTTTATTCTCAGCTATGAAGGTTGCATTTCAGGTAGCCATGCCCTAGGGTTCTTGGCCCTTCTTTAGGCTTAAGGACACACACACACACACACACACACACACACACACACACACACACACCTGTGTTGTGGCACTGATGATGCCTATGTCCCATCTCAGGGCTAGGGTGCTTCTTTTTTATTTCTGATTTACTTGGGACTTGGGGAGGCAGCTTCTCAGTTATCTCTCTGTAGACCCATTAAACCTACTCAGTATTTAATTTCCACCCTACTGCAGCTTTAGAGCAAAACCCTAGATGTTTCTATTGAGGATAGGGTGGACTTTTATCCCAGGTCAATTCTGCTCAAAGCCAATGTAAGATATGCCAATTTGTTGTTGGAATTTCCAACCCTATTAAGGCCATATTTAAAAACACACAATCCAGTTATTGTCATTATAAGTTATATGCCTAGATTGGGCAAATCTAGCACTATACTAACTTATTCCCTGGCTATAAGACCCCTCCCTCCCTTCCCCCGCTACTTGTGGTTTCTCCTGGCCACACTGTTCTAGTCCACCATGGCTTCTCCCCCTCTTCCTCTGTCCTCTCTTCTCATCTCCCTTTTCCTCTAAGCCAGTGGAAAACTCAACCCCACCTACGTGTCTTCTTCTCAGCTAATAGCTGTCAGCAATTTTATTCACCACTCAGAATTAACTTGGGGGCAGGGTTCCAGGAACTATGTGAAGATTCCAGGTTTGGAAAGGGTGTCCACACTTAGCATTACAATAAACAGTAAAAGACAACACCCCAACAGTGAACAAAATAAATCCCTCTATTAAAGAAACACCCAGGTTCAAACAATGCAAATAACAAGTTGTCAGTGGCCTCACCTTGATAGGTTTACAGCTAAGGTTAATTTCTTTAATAGTTGAACACTAAGAAATGGTGGGCTAGAGAAAAGAATACATTTAGTCACTAAAGTTACCAAACTGTTGTGAGGACATAATATGCTTGATATTTCTAAGAAAACACTTAAATTGTCAAGGATGGAGTAGAAGGACACATCATGTCATTTGCAGTATACAATTAAATTTCACCACTCACTTTTTCATGAATTTTCAGTCTAGAGAGTTATTCAAAACCATAATACTAGGAGTTTAAGAAGGGAGGGGAAGGAGATTGTAGGAGAAAATATGAGGAGAATCAGCAAAAGCTAAGGTACATTTGAAGGGTAATACAGAAGCTGGATACAGTGTGTGTGTGTGTGTGTGTGTGTGTGTGTGTGTGTGTGTGTGTGTGTGTGTGTGTGTGTATGTGTGTGTGTGTGTGTGGGTGTGTGATGGCAATATAAATGAAATTGTCAAATAATGGGAGACAGAGTCCCAACTCTCTGAATCCCTTATCCCTCTTCTTGTTTTCAAATGAAGATTCTTGTGTGAGGGTTGGACTTCATTTAATTGAATTGTTGTCCAAAGGGGTCCAATGAGAATTCCCAAACAACCGAGGCTGCTGACAAGACAATATGTTGCTCTCCACAAAGTGACAGCAATACCCCAAGAATGAAGAAAACTCCTATACAACTTATTGGAAATATCAATGCCAAGTTGATGGCTACATGGAGTCTTCAACCGCTACTTTTTAGTGTCTTTGAAACAGGAAGCTACTTTGTTTGCTACCAGAGGAGAAATGTAAACAACAAGCCAAATACAGCTACCAGACCCTTTGATCTAGAATGATGTCATGCCTGCAAATGTGTGCTAGAGCGGTAGTGACACAATACTTCTATGAATAACCAACCAACAAATGATTTGATTTGAGGTACACTCCATGATAAAAACACATACCACACTGCTTGGGTCACAAGCCTAGAGAAAACAGGGACCTAGGGTAAAATCACATATTAGCAATCTAAAAAGCAACCACCCAAAAAGTGATAAAAAGATTCCTACTGACATTTTATTAAACCCATAAACCCATAAATCAGTGCCTTGCTCAGCAAGCAACAGAAAACCATAATCCTGAAAAAAAAACACAGAGATCCACAGACAGACATGCAGAGAGTAAAAATCTGCAAATGGGACGTCTCTGCCAAATCCCTCTCCTCAGAGCTTAGGGAACCAGCAAAAGGAGGCAGAAAGAGTGTAAGAGTCAGAGGGTATCAAGAACTCCAAGAAAACAAGATTTTCTAAGTTAACGTGATTGTAGTATATGAACTCCCAAGGACTGAAGCAGAATACATAGAATTTGAATGGGTCTGCCTGCACTAGGTCTTTTGTGTACACAATGTGGCTTCCAGTTTAGGGTGCTTATGTAATTCCTTAGTGTACAAATGACTGGGTCTCTGATTCTGATTCTTGTGCTATTGTTTGAGCCCGTTCCTTTTACTCTTTTTGTTGGGGGGGGGGCGGATCTTGTACAACTGCCATATGATAGTCCTTATTTTAATGATTATATTTTATTTTTGTTTATTGTATTATTATCTCTTAGAAGTCTGTTCTTTTCTAATGAACACAAAATGGAGTAGATCCAGATGGAAGGGACAATGGGAAGAAATTATGTGGAATACGGGTAGGGGAAACCGTAATCAATATATGTTCTGACAAAAGAATCTATTTTCAATAAAAAAGAAAAAAATATAAAATAAAATAGGAGAGATAAATTAACTTTCTATATTTTGCATGTGCATAGAAATGCTCATTTAAAAGAAACAAAATAAGATATTGAAATATGAAATAATATGTTTTACAGCATCTACTTTTGTT
This sequence comes from Rattus norvegicus, assembly GCF_021556685.1. NCBI lineage: Eukaryota > Metazoa > Chordata > Mammalia > Rodentia > Muridae > Rattus > Rattus norvegicus. The sequence continues at coordinate 104,165,747 of NC_141535.1, read as the reverse complement.
TCATGTTTGTGCTTTGCATAAATGTATGTATATGTACTACATCTGTGCAAAACCTGTAGAAGTCAGACAATAGGGTCTCATCCCTGGAAACTAGACTTACAGATGTTTGAGAGCCACCATGTGTGAGCTATGCACTGAATCCAGGTCCTAAAAATGAGCAACTACTGAGCCTTCTTCCCATTTTTCTTTATAAATGATGTTAGTAATTAGATACAAAATTTTCACTCAAGGAAGGATTATGTGTAATTTTAGATAACTATAAACTCATGATCCCTTGATAGGTTATCAAAAAATGGTATTTTTTTTCAGTTTGCCTTTCATTCTCCTTTATTGGCCTCTGTCTCTCCCCTCTAATTAGAAGCCCATCCCTTATTTACAGTTCTAATTCATAATACATGTATCCCATAAGTTCTCATAAACTCCACCTCTCCTAGTTTCTTTATATATTTCTGTATCTGCATTAAGCCTCCATAGGACCAAGGGACTCCCCTTACAGTGATGCCAGATAAGGTAATCCTCTGCTACATATCCAGCTGAGCCATGGGTACCCCTGTGGTTGGTGGTTTTGTCCCTGGGAACTTTTGGGTGGGGGGTTGGTTGATAACTGTTATTCTTCCTATGAGGTTGCAAACCACTTCAACTTCTACAGTCCTTGCCCTAACTTCCCCATTGGACTCCCCATGCTCACTCCAATGTTTGGCTGTGTACATCCCCATCTGTTTTGTTCTGTCTCTGGCAGAGCCTCTCACAGGGGACAGCTATTCCTGGCTCCTGTCACTAAGCATTTCATGGCATCAGCAATAGTGTCTGGGTTTGGTGTCAGCAGATGAGATGGACCCCCAGCTGGGGCAGTCTCTAGATGGCCTTTGCTTCAGTTTCTGCTCTATTCTTTGTCTACCTCATTTTCTTTTGACAGGGAGAATTCTGGATTACTATTTTTGAGATGGGTGGCCCCATCCCTCAACTGGAGACTGTGCCTATCTGCTGGATATGATCTCTGTAGGTTCTATCCCCGCTTTGTTGGGTATTTTGGATAAAGTCCTCCCTGTTGGGTCCTAGGAAACTCTTGGGTCTCTGGCATCTGGGACTTTCTAGTGTCTATGCCCAATTTCCCCTCTCTCACTGCTCCATACCTTTCAAATGACTGACCCTTTGTACTTCTCCCCCATCTCCTCCCATATCTGAACTGCCCCCTTCTCCTCCCCCTCCTCATTCCTTCCCAGATCCCTCTCACCCAGAGATTATTCTCTTCCCCCTACTTAGTACAGTAGCATCCACACTAAGTGTGATCTTCTTGCTTATTGAGTTTCATATGGTCTGTGGATAATCCAAGCTTCTTTTTGGCTTATATCCACTTATCAGTGAGTACATATCACATGTGCTTTCTTTTGTGACTATGTTACCTCACTCAGGATGATGTATTCAAGTTCCATCCATTTGTTAGGGAATTTCATGAAATCATCATTTTATAGCTAAGTAGTAGTACTACATTGTGTAGATGTACCACATTTTCTGTATCCATTCCTCTGTTGAAGGGCATCTGGGTTCTTTCCAGCTTCTGGCTATTATAAATAAGGCTGCTATGATCATAGTGGAGCATGTGTACTTATTATACATTGAAGCATCTTTTGGGTATATGCCCAGGAGTGGTATAGCTGGGTCTTCAGGTAGAACTATTTCCAATTTTCTGAGGAACATCCAGACCAATTTCCAGAATGGTTGTACCAGTTTGCAATCCAGCAATGGAAGAATGTTCCCTTTTCTCCAAATCCTTGACAGCATCTGCCATCACCTAATTTTTTTGTTCTTCTTTGTATAAGAATGTTGAACATTTCTCAGTCATTTGAGAGTCTTTAGTTGAGAATTCCCTGGTTTGCTCTGTACCCCAGTTTTTAATAGGGTTATTTGTTTCTCTGAAGGTTAACTTCTTGAGTTCTTTGTATATTTTGAATATTAGCCCTCTATTGGATATAGGGTTCAGAAAGATATTTTCCCAATCTGTGGATTGACATTTTGTCCTATTGCCATGTCAGGAAATTAACCCAAAATTCTCATGGAGCCCATGCTAAGGGAATATGACTCTCCTGCAGACCAAAATATACCATCTATTTGTTAAGCTCTCCACATGTAGTATCAGGCTTTCACTTACTAATAACTTTTATAATATAAATCAGTTACGCACTCTGGTTTTTTCCTTGTACTAGTTGTAAATTGCGGGCAGAATTTCCCATGTGACTCAGGCAAAATCTGTAGTTTCTTTTTCTAACTATAAAAACAATTTAATCATACATCTATTAATGCCTGTCGATAAGAAGCAGGCAGCTTGTCAAACCAGGATTTTAACTCAAAATTCCCATGGAGCTCACCTTGGAGAGAATCTGAGTATCCTGTAAGACTTATTAAAGCATTAATTGTATCTTTATACCATCTATCCGTTAAACTCTCTACCTGGAACTTCAGACCTCCACTTACTAGCAACTTCAGTAGTATACATCTGTTATGCACGCTGCCTGGTGCTACAGACATTTATTTGTTAATTAATTATTTATTTACTTATTTTAATAATTTATTTTTAATGTGAATCATGGGTGAAATTCCCCATGTGATTCGGACAAACTCTGAATATAAATCTATTCTAAAAGAAAATAAACCAGACTTTGAATTAAGCCACACTCTGAGCTCTTTGACCTAGAGCAGACTGTTTCTTTTCATACCAGGGGACCTAGATCTGTGAGCAGACTCCCCTTGTCTTTTGTTCAAGGTTCCTGCACTTGAGCTATCACCTGACTCATCATGGCTCCACACCTCTTTCACTTAGAAAATAAAACTCTTACCAACTCTAACTTAGGCTAATAATCTTAAATTTTTAGTGAATTCTTGTCTAACACATTGGTTTGCCACCTGTTGCGGCAAATATTAATTTTAAAAAATGGATCTACCATCCTGTGCTAGCAGCTCCAGAAGTTTACATGGCATCTGTGGGGTATGTTCATCTCAGATCATCAAAGTGTTTTACCCACTAAGCTCCCAATCTTCATCCCAAACTGCTATCTGAGCCCAGTACCAGCCACTCTCTGCAGTTCTCTTGCTGCTAACTCTGCTCACAGTTCCAGCATTCCACCCCCTGAGGTTATAGTCTCAACTCTCCATAACTTAAAATCCAAACTCAACAAGCTTGTAATTTAGCAGTCAGGTTTATATCAGTAAATTCAAACTCCACAAAACGTCTGCACAATAAACTCACAACAAATTGATGATATAAACTGCCCACCTAGATAAGACAAATTGTCCTATAAAAATCCATCCTTTGTGAAATATTCATAACTACCTGTGGCCATTTAAGGTAACATGGATCTGGGTCGTCCTTCCTTGCCTCCACCTTGTTATTCTCCCTTTCTTTCTTCTCTCATGCCTTTCAAAAACTCTCTCTCCACCTTACTTATTCACTGCACAATCACAGGTCGTTCCTTATCTTGTGTGAGCCCTCACCTGCATATATAGACATCAACTATAGTTGACTACTTAAACTTCTCATTTACATTGTTTTGACATAAGTCTATCTAATGGAATTTTAGTTTTGAATTTTTGTTAGTGAAGTTTACCTCAAGGTTACCTCTTATACACTAACATATAAATGACCTAGAAAAAAGTGAACCTCCACCTTTTAATGAGTTTCTAACTTTGGCCTGCACTCTAAGTACTACAGAATATATTTTTGTAAAAAATAGAAACATTTCTATTTGTAGACTTACCCTCCAATGTATAGATGTATGTATGTGGCAAATGTGGTTGAAACCCTCAACCAGCCTACAGATCTCTAACCTCTCAGCGTCTCCACATGATAAAAAGGAAGTCAAAGAACTTGAGAAGTCAGTTTCTCAGGCTCATGATGAAATAAAAATAAAATTGTTAGTCACTCAATATGGTTAAGTGGTCATTCTGATGACCCGCTTTGGATCTCCAGAACCTATGTAATTGTGAAAGAGAGAACTAACACCACAAAGTCATCCTCTGCCATCCACAGGCACATCATGGCATATGAAATGACACACTTACACAGACACATGTTATGGCATACAAAAATCACACATGTACAGAGACACATGTCATGGCATATAAAATAACACATCACACATGTACATAGATATACATGCCATATATATCATGCACATAACCAGTAATATCAAAATAAAATATAAAAGTCTCAACTTAAAGGAATGGAAAATCATTCAAAACCATACAGTAATAATGACCCAGGAATGCATATTTCAGTTGCCCTAAATACATATTTAAATATTTAAAAATCTTCATGAAGATTTTTAGTAACATAACAAAGAATTTCATAAATCAACACTCTTTCCAAATCCATGGGTGAGAATTTTACAAGCTCTGTAAAGTGTGAAGTCAGCTAAAATTCTAATATGAATGATGAAGGAGCCCCTTGTCATCCTATCGTTGGCATCTTATCATTGGCTGAAAACCTATCAGCATTTGATGATGCCTGCTAAAGAATGGAAAGTTCTCTCATTTGGGGACAGAACTTCTAATAGGTTTCCCATAACTCTGTGGATGGCTGCACATTCATATGCATATGGTAGCACTTACTAAACTCAGGGAACTATTAATAACAAAAATTGAGAGACCTAAATTTGGGAGATTTTTGGGGGGACATTAAAGGGAGGTAACTGTGAATTGACATAATTGAAATATATGGAATAAATAAATGAAACTTTCAAAGACTAAGTTTTTAAACTAAACTGAAAGTCAGGAGCTCTATAAAATGTTATGTTTAGAGAAGATAAATTTAATTTTACAACATATATCCTGAGTTTATAACTTACATTATCTAAAATACTACAAGACACAGTACTTGAAACTTATTCTAGGTTTCCCATGACATTGTATTTGCTTTTGCACATAGACAGTCCAAGCCTTATTCATTCTCAACTACTCATAGTTATAAAATGTTCCTTCACAATTCTAGTTTATCTTTTCTATGGTAAATTTTTAATAAAATTTCAAATGAAACCTTTAATGTCTTTGCTGATAACTTAATTTGCAATTTAAAAGAATGAACTCTACCTCAGGTTTACATTATATATAGTAAGTATGTATAAATTGTATAATAATGTATAAATGAATAACTATTGTATATTAATTATTTAATTATGCTATATAATTATATGATGAATAAAATATATTTTTCATGTGGTTTTTCAAACATACTTCATATTAGTTATTCTTTCTCCCCTTGCCATTTGACTTACTCTCTCATCCATTTACTTATTTAAACCCCTTTTACATTATCCCCCTGTCCCTTACACCATCTCTGTTCTATTATACCCCTCCCTGAAGATCATTCTTCCCTATCCCTGCCAATGGTTTCTTTCTAGTTTTTCAGTTTCTGTAGGTACTTCAAGTTAAATATACAAATATAATGACTCAGTGCTAATATCCACATACGAGTGAAGCATGTGATGTTTGTATTCCTATGTTGGGTTACCCTATTCAGTATAATATTTTATAGTTCCAAATGGAACTTTTGAAGTTCTTTTGAAATATTTCTTCTGAGTGGATAAGACAGTTACACCATTATATTTTAACTGTCAGTAAGTGTCCTTAAATTGAAAACAAGGATTTGGGGGATTGTCTACTTACATCTTCCAGAACATTGTATTTTTCTGGAGCAATCAATGGTTAGAAGGGAATAATGTCCCAAGGTATCTATTTTACAAATTACAGTATTAAAGCAACTCATGCATGTAAACATAAGGAAAAGTTGCCTAAGTGCAGTGATGTAGCCAAGTGCTATAATTTGAATCTCAACTTACAATTCTTTCAGGGTAGATGGTATTTCTAATTGTCAACTAACACAATTTAGAATCACCTAGAAAGTCTCATGGAAAGGTTGTTTACATTGGCTTGGCTTTGAGCACGTCTGTGAAGGACTATCTTAATTAGGCTAATTGATATCTGAAGACTTGGCCCAAAGTGGGCTGCATCATTGATCTGAACTGTATGATAGTGAAAAGTCAACATAACCACAAGAGACCAAGTGAGCAAGTACATATTAATTCTTCTCTGTTCTTGCTGGCTGTGATGCTTGACATTCCTATCAGTTTACCCATCATGATAGACTGTATTCTGTAATTGCTAACTGAAGAAACCTCCCTTTCTACTCTATGTTGATCTTTGTCATAGCATTTTATCATGGCAAAGGTGAAAGCTATGACAAAGCACATAGAATCTAAGGCTACACCTCAACCGAGGAACAAAGAGAACCAAAGACCATCTGTTCACTGCTCACAGAGCCTTTTACATAATATATGTGCATATATACTACCCAATATTACTTCAAGTAAATGAACACTATTATTTCCTAGCTATATCCTGTCCCCTAATTTGATTTGTCATATCAATTCTCTTTACCATCCTAGCCAAATGTAAGAAACTCTGTGTTTTTTTCTTCCAATAGCCTAATTATTGGCAAATATAGTAGAAATGAATTTGTCTTTCAACTCTACTGAAAACACGTTAAAAGGTTTTTGTTTTTAACTATTTACGTACATGTTTCTTTGCATGGGTATGTGCACATAAGTGCAGGTACCCATGGAAGTCAGAAGAAGGTGGCATATCCACCTTATCTAGAATTAAAAGCAGTTGTGAGTTGCTAGACATGGGTATTAGGAGCTGAACATGAGTCCTCTGCAAGAGCACTACACACTCTTAACCACTTAGCCATGTCTCCTGCTTCACTGAATCTCTTCTTAATTCAACAGCCTCCTATTTGCAGCAGACAAGTGTTAGTTATTTTTGGAACTCCTAATATTTACATTTGTGTTGACATCTTTGTTGTTCTGACAAAGTACTCTAACAAAAGCAACTGAAAGAATAAAGGTTTTGTTTTCGTTTTTATTCTCTGGCTAGTTTAAAGCTATAGTCCATCATATGGGTGTCAGTGTGTCAGCTTGCCACCTTTATGCAGGTATTCACATCATATCCACAGTGAACAAGCAGAGAATGAATGCATACTTATGAGAGAACAGTTGCCTTTTCCATTTTACACAGTTCAGGATTCTGTGCACAGAGTATAGTGAAAGACTTCCGGAGAGGACCTTTCCCTCAGGAGGAGACCCAAGCGCCCAATGACCGAGCCGAGGCCACTCGGATGCAATCAGCAAGAGGGTTTATTGGAAAACACAGGTACCTGCGGGCACACAGTCTCTTTGGAGGACCTGCGCGCCCAGCAGCTCCAGCATGGGGCTTTTATAGGGTTTGGAGAAGCAGAAGCGGGCATACAGAAGCAGATGCATAGTTACGGGGATTGGTGGATTTAAACGAGGCATATAGACATGTTCACATATGATTGGTTATCTCACATGATGAGGTAATAAGGTATAGCTACATACATTGGCAGGTTTGAATCATATTCGAATGAGGTTGTAACGTGGTAAGAGAGTACGTGCGGGCTGGGACGTACTGAATGTCGGGGGCGAGGGGCTTATCCTTTCCTGCCAGGTGGCCTGTGAGTCAGATCCGGTACTCCTAGTCTGTTCTGTATTCCTTTCCTTTTATGGTCTGTTAGTGTAGAGGGCCGCAATAACATTCGCCACCACAAAATGGCGCTGCCTTCCACTGCGCCCCACGTGGTAGGCCGAGATAGTTTCACCATTACAAGATGGCGCTGGCCTCCGCCGTGCCAGCCGACTTCCTTTCAGGAAGTTAACTGTGTGCGCATGTGCAAGAGTGCCTTCGTGCCAGGTCTTTGCCCACTCCTGGGCGTGCCTAATGAGATCATGGGTAAGCAACCAATCAGGTGTGGATGCTCCGTGCTAGGGTGTATATAAGCCTCGCCATGCCGGCGCGCGTGGCCTCTCCTTAAGATTCAATAAACGTTTAGCTGCAGTAAGGATTCGTGTGTCCCCGTGTATTCTTGCTGGCGAGAGGTCTCGCGGAACATGTTAGTTTTAAGGGTGACTCAGCTCTAGGTATCTGGGCGTGCCTGGGCTCGTTCAAGCCTGTTGCAGCTCTGAGTTAAGACTCATGGGGGGGTGGGGGGTCTTTCAATAGTAAGACCATTGCTCATAGGCATAGCAAAGACACGTCTGCCAGGTGAGTCTATATCCAGTCATGTTGACACTATCCATGAGAACACTGACATTAACCTCCCCAATTAAACCAAAAAACAAGAAACTTTCAGAATTTGTGTGTTACAGAAGTTTAAAATTGTTTTCATATTTTTTTCACATTACTAAATGATAAAAAAAAAGAATGTTTCAGGGCAATTGGAAAAAAACATGAATTCAAATTCAAATGAAGTTGGTTGAAACATGGCCACCTCATTTGCATGCTGTAGCTTTGCTTTGCTAAATAAATTTATTTACTTCCGGTGTCTCTAGTTCCTTCTTTTGAGGAGACAGGAAGAAACTGTCACCTCTTAACACACAGCCAGGGTTTTGTTTTGTTTTGTTGTTTTTATTTACATCTCAAATGCTGTCCCTCCTTCAGATCCCCTGCTGGGAAACCACAGACTGGCAACAGCTTTAGGGACAGTCCTGCCCCCACTTCAATTATTGGGAGATCCACATGGTGACTGAGTGGAAGATCTGCTACATTGCGGGGCGGGCGGGGGGAGTGGACCATCCCTTGTATGGTTGCACCATCTACAAATGCTCTAACAACTAAGTCTTCCCTGAGCTCTTAGGAAGATTGACTAAAACAGCACAAATACAATTCCTAATTACCAAATAGGTTTTTTTCTAGTTTTTGTTTGTATCATAGTCTGTTCATTTCTATGTTGATTTCTCAGTTCCTGTGTGTGGCGTTCGTGCATGTATATGTGTGTGTCTTCAAATTTCTAGTTACATGTGAAAATTTCTTCTCTTTATTATTCATATTCCAGATGCATTTCCTCTTTTTTTTAATTGGAAATCCTTTTTTTTTCTTACTGGATATATTTCTTTATTTACATTTCAAATGTTATTCCCTTTCCTGGTTTCCTTTCCATAAGCCTCTTATTCCCTCCCCCTCCCCCATAAGAGTGGCCCCCCATCTACTCCCCTTATGAACCCCCAACATTCCCCTGCACTGGGGGTCCAACCTTGGCAGGACCAAGGGCTTCTCCTTCCATTGGTGCCCCAACAAGGCTACATATGCAGTTGGAGCCCTGGGTCAGCCCATGTATAGTCTTTCGGTAGTGGTTCAGTCCCTGGAAACTCTGGTTATTTGGCATTATTGTTCTTATGGGGTTGCACGTCCCTTCAGCTCTTTCAGTCCTTCCACTAATTCCCCCAAAGGGGGTCCCATTTTCAGTTCAACGGTTTGCTGCTAGCATTCGTCTCTCTCTTTGACACACTCTGGGTGTGTCTCTCAGGAGAGATCTATATCTGCTCCCTTTTAGCATGCATGTTTTAGCTTCATCAATCCTATCTAGTTTTGGTGACTGTATGTTTATGGGCCACATATGGGGCAGGCTCTGAATGGCTGTTCCTTCCATCTCTGCTCTAAACTTTGCCTCCATGTTCCCTCCTATAGATATTTTTGTTCCCAGAAATGGGAACAAAAGTTTTCAGTAATTAAATGTAATGACCTGTCCATTTTGAGAAAGTGATATTAATTCAATACTAAAGTGACTGACCCAGCATTTACCACAGCTTAAGTATCTCTAAACACAAACACACTTTTATTCCTACTCATTTTCTTGTCCTACTTGATGAATATTTAAATATGTTTAAATAGTTAAAACATAGATAAGCCAAATACTACTTTAAATAATATATTTTAATCTGTTAGAGTCTTTCAGGCCTTTATACACATTATCATGTTCACTGCCAAACAGTAGTCAAAATATTTAGTATTTTGGTGAATTAAATATCCATTCTCAATATGTGAAAATGATGAAAATGGTAGATATTCTGTCTAATGACCCATAAAGCCTACAATTTTATTTTTAAAAGAGGTTACCTTTGTAAAATGTAGAAATCGGAGGAGCAAAGTGGTTATTTACTTACCCTTTAAAATATTTGCTTCTGACCACATAATATTGTGAAATTGTTATATTAATAATTACAAATGTGCCCAATGAGGTGCATCCAGTAGTGCTGTGTTTTAACTTTTCTTTTCAAACTTCTCTTTCCTCTATATTCTTGCAAAACTTTGAGCATAATATATTGAATAAGACTTCTTTCTTTCAAAAAGCTTTTCAGATTTTGGAACTTTTAACTCAGACTTTGGAATATTGCTTATGCTTATGAAATATATGTATGAGACTCATATTGAATAGAGAATTCAATCTATCCATGTATATTTTAAACACATAGCAAGAATGTAATTCTAGACAATATTTCATAATTTTGTATATGATGTAAAGTTTCTTGACATGAATTTTCCACTTACGTTATATCAACACTAATAAATTGTTGAGTTTTATATTATTTCAAATATTTAACCTATTTACACTATATCTAGTTACCTGTACTAGAGAAGCCCAGAGTTCAAGCAATATTTTCCTACAGTCATTTAATCACAACAGTGAGGATGCATTGATTTCTTGGATAGACTCCTTTCCATCTGTTTGTTTCTGATAAAAAACAAACCCCTTTCTTCCAGGGGTTTACAACTAACATAACATTAACTCTCTGGGAACCTATAGTCACTTCTCAAATTAATTTGAAACTGAGGGCTAGAGTAGAATTAATGATCTACACTAAGTCCATTTTACAAGATTTCTGGCATCTTTAACAAAAGTAGGAGCAGTTCCCATTTTCATTCATTGTCTCAAGATTTTGGCTGTTGCTCACTTTGAACTTCTAACTGAAAACAATTAAGTGAGTGTCTGGGGTGAGGTGCAAGAGTTAGACAGTATTTCTCCCTTCTCCCCACAAACCTGTGAGGAAATTACTTCCAGGCCGCTTCTCCAGCCCACCCTTCCTGCAAGAGTGATCTCTTCCTAAGACTCAGCGCAGCACCAAACACAAAGAAGCCCAGTAAATATCTTTCAAATAAACTCCTTATTAGCTCTAATAGTTTGGTTGATACCTCAAGGTTTTCTAAACACAAAATCATTTCAACTACAAACACAAAAGGCTCGAGTTTTTTGTCTGTAGACTTTTAAAAATTCCTTTTTGTTTTCATAACTGCAAAGTTGGATACAAGTCAAAAGACCAAGGGTATTTATATGACATTAGTGACTTTTCAATACTTTAATAATAGTTTTGATGAATGAAATACAATGTGCATTTTAAAATAGCTGAAAATCTACCCCTTTACTTTGTCCAACCTTGTAACTAGTCCATGCCATCTATGATCCACAGCTGCACTGTCAAATTTTGATAGCATTATAAATAAAAGGAAGTGCCTTAATTCTTCCTTAAAGGTGTTTTTAACTTCTAAAAAGGGGGAGCTAGCTAGTGAAGAAAGAAAGAAACAAGAGAACAAAAGAAAAAAAGAGGAGTATTTCTCTCCAAAGTAAATAACATTGCTTGACCCCACACAGATCCCTCCCTCTTCAAGACCCTCTCTAAGAGATGCAGCATTCCAGGCCCAAGTGAGCCTGTATCAGGTAGGTGACACTGGAGTACATTGGAGTCATGCTTGCCTTAGTAAGAATCTGTCAAGGGAGGGGTCAGGAGGGTCTTTTAGGCGGAGCGACCAGGGAAGGCAAACCCAGCTTAGCAACGCCCCTTTGCTGAATAAATTGGAGCTGTCTCCACTAGGATTATAGCTGCAGGCAGCCTGGATCCCAGGCAGCAGGGAGTGACAGAGACCAGACCAGACACACACAGCCTTTCCAGCGCCAGCGCTGTGGATGGGGAGCGGCCACCAGGCTTGAAAGAAGCCCAGAGCTGGGCACTGCACACGGTGAGTACTGACAGATGTGCTTGCCACCTTGGGAAGATTCTGGGGAAGGATCCAACTTGATCCCGGGTCTGTGAGTACATGGTCTGTGAGTTCCTACCCTCCCTAGAACTGTTCACCATCCCCAAATCAAATGAGGGGCTTCAGGGGTGGTATAGGCTTCTTTGCAGTTTAGTCCAAATTTTAATTGTTCAAGTAGCAAGCCAGCAAATTTTCTCCTCCATCCAAGTAAGTCTAAACTGCGACGTGAAGCTTGTGTGGACACAGGACCCATTTGAAAGTTATGCAGCTTTTAGGTAAAGTTAAGGGGGGCCTCCTCCACGTCCTCCACTTCCCAGACAAGCTTTTCCCCTTCCAAGCTCTCTGCTAGGGAGGCTCCAGCCCACTACCAATGGGGTCAGTGGCCAAGTACATGGGACAAAGTTAGGCACTCTGAATTATTCCCCAAAGCCCTTTGTGTTTTTTAAATAGCAAGTGGAGAAACACAGGAACTAACTCCAGCTGTTTCAGCCTCTGAATATCCCTGATTGAGGTGAGATTTTAGTGAAGGTCCCAGTTTGGGGCCTCCACTCCTCCTCATCTACTATCCCATTTTTCAGTTCTCTGTCTTAACAGCCAGCGAGCCCTGAGCTCCAGAGTCCAGCCAATCTTCCCCACGGCCTGGCCTCTCTTGTCGTGGTGTCTTTAGATAAGCATCAGAGAGCTGGTTATTGATGTCTTGTTTGCTATGCCCACACTGAGTACCAACATCCCACCATTGACACGGACCCACCCCTACCTCCATCCCCACCCCACCTCTATATCTGTTTTTTTCCCTGTTCCCTAATCACATTCAGGAGGCTAACTGGGTTTAGTTTAATGCCAGGAAGAGAAAGTAACCTTAAAGGAGTCAAATCCCCATCCCCTTTGCTACTTATAACCCCCATGAACAACTGGCATCACCTTTTGAAGGTGCTTCAGCCCCAAAATGGCTCCTAGTAGATGTCATTGGGGAGGTTCCTGGGGCTGAGGTATAAGTTTTCCTCCCATTTCCTGGGGTTTTAAACAAACAAGCAAATAAAACAAAGAAACAAAAGAAAACACTTGCCCTGCTTACCCTAGCAGTTTACCTAGTTATAAAATCCCCACTTGGTTAATCTCTCCTCAAGCTCTTTTGATTCTGTATTGACTTTCTGGGACCAGCCTTGTCCTGTCCATCACCACTCCTCAGCTGGGAAGTAAAGGGAACAGAGATCAGAGGAACAGAGACTTCCTCTGATCGAGCCCTATGGTAGGAAAGGTTGCTTTTCAGCAACTCTTAACCTATGTCTGCTCTTAAGGTCTCTTTTGTTCTAAATTCCCCTAAGCAAGGCTTGATGTCACATACTTGTCATTCCAGCACTCAGAGGATGCTGGCAGAGGGATCAGGAGTTGAAGACCAACCTTTACTATATAGCAAATTCCAAGCCTCAAAAAGCGAACAGGCAAGAAAACAAGACAAGGCCTTGATGCTTTTCATTTTTTTTTGTTATATTCTCTCTCTCTCTCTCTCTCTCTCTCTCTCTCTCTCTCTCTCTCTCTCTCTCTCTGTGTGTGTGTGTGTGTGTATGTGTGTGTGTGTGTGTGTGTATGAAAGAGAGAGAGAGAGAGAGAGAGAGAGAGAGAGCGCCTAAAGCTAATTACTCAATTAAACAGCCCATGTACGGAGTCTGCAAAGCAGACAGCCCAGCTCTGCTGCAGTGTTCTAGTGAGAGTTACAAATATTCATCCCCAAATTATGAATGGCAGTTCCTGTAATGTAAGCTTTTGGTCCAGGGAATCAACCCAAATATGGAGGTGTCAGCATTGGCTAAAGTTTCCTGGTTGTCAGTCTTAAGTCTGCAATATGCTTGGACCCATGTTCTTCTGAAGGTTCTGATCTTCGGTTCCTTCAAGGTGTCTTGATCTCTAGTTCTGCTCACTTTGTCCTTAAGCTGAGTAACTGCCTCATGATTTCCTAATCCAGTGGATTGTCTCAGTGTAGGGAAGGAAGACTTGCCATCTTAAGACCTGGACTCCAGATTCTAGAATGTCTTTCTGTCACTGTTGCTGTGGCTGGTCTCTCATCTTCAGCCTTTCCTCTCTGTCTTACTCTGGTTTGTGAAGCACTCAGGTTTCTCACTGTGCCTTTCTAGTTTGGAGTCAAACTGTATTTGTGTGCTCGTGTGCATTTACGCTGCTGTGGCTCCTCACTGTGTTGCTACCACGTGCAGCAGTAACTGCCATCTGCCTTCTGTTAGAGGAACGATAGAAAATGCATGCTAAACTTCTACATATGAAGGCCAGGGTGCAGTGTAGCCTAGGAAGGAATATGAAGCACAGTTTAGCTGCTGCCCACCTGATTCCGCTCTGTACTCGCACGGTGTACTTTTCAGGATAACAGTCGAGAGGTGCTGTATTTTACTTCCAAAACTGCACTATGAACAGAGATCTAATCTCTCCCATATTTACATGTTTTTGCAGACTGATGCAAACTCCTGTCTTCTGACCTCATGCTTACCACTGAATCTAGTCTCTTTTCTGCTCAGTCATGTCTGCCAAATGTCAAAGCATTTCCCAAGCTAGCTAGTCAACTTTTTTTTAAATTTACGTCCAAATATTGCAGAAATTAAAAAGTTGATTTTAAGTCCCACAATGAAGCAAAACAATAATCAGAATGAAAATACCTAAGATCAGTTTAGGAGTGTTTTAATCCCATGTTACTTTGCAGAGGAGACACATTGCCTTTTTCCCTGCTGCAAAGCACTATTCTTTTTTCTTTAAGTCATTTTAAAAACGTTCTCTTTAAAATTTACCTGACGTCATTGTGTAAGATCTCACATATTAGAGCAGCACACTAAAACTCTCATAAACAAAGGAAGGTGTGTTTGATTTCTATCCTAGATTTGTCTGTACCTACAGTTTCTACTGCATTCATGATTTGAATTTTAGCTCCTTAAAACAGCTTCTTAATGGTTTACTAACACAGCTTTAACTCATTAGTATCTATGGATATTTAAAGTAATATTCAATGATAAATGAATACCACTAGCTTACTATTGTTCTTCAACATTCAGTTATGGGGAAAATATAAAGAAGTATAAACTTCCCAGATATTTTATTATAAAGTGTTATTCTACTAATGTCGTTGGAAAAGAAGAAAACAAAGATACGTTTAAACAGTTTAAACAGTCATGGTTATGCCAAGTGGATATTGTTTTATTAAAAGTAAATGTTCTCTGATTTTCACTTTTTTTATGACAGATGTTCACTAGGCGGGAAAGTTTCTTTGCATATGAAAACTAAAAGCAAATGCTGTGTGGTCAACTTAGTTTAGATTATTTTATAGGTCAATTCAGAATTATTTACTTTTGTTTTGTTTTGTTTGCTCAGTTCCTCAGTGGGCCAAAGAGTCCTCAGGCAGGCTAGCAAATAAGAATTCTGTTTAGAAGTTTAACTCTAAATATTTCAAATATTAGAAAGCTATCTTTCCCGTCACGCTTAACGCATGTTCGTGTGGAACCTGGTGCTAAACCATTCGTAGACGACCTGCTTCTGGGTCAGGGTTTCGTACGTAGCAGAGCAGCTCCCTCGCTGCGATCTATTGAAAGTCAGCCCTCGACATAAGGGTTTGTAAAAAAGTAAAAAATAAAAGAAAGCTGTCTCTAAGGTGCATCTTGAGTCAGAGGGGGTGTCTAGAATCCGCTGGTACTAGTGAAGCGTTCATTTCCATATGCAAGAACATTTACAGCTGCTTGCACAGTCTGACTTTGAAGAGGCTGAGGTTGTGAAGAGGGTGAAGAGTGAGTTCAAGGCTCCAGAGGCAGTGCACCTGCTTGGCTCATGTTCCCACCGCCATTGTCTTCAGATTTAAAATCATGCAATTAATAATTCTTTGGTTTGGGTCAACTTCTATGTGATTTTCATCTGTTTTATGTAAATAAAATATATACCTTGATCTTTACCAAACTATTAAAAATCTTCTTTAGATCAATTAGTTTAAGTATCAGTGATTAATTAAAAATAAGACTATTGAAAAATAAGAAAGAAAGGATAAAAGTGATCTTGGCCCAACACAGGTGTTGGGCAAGCTAAAAATCTATTTAGAAAAAAAGAGATATTTTAAATCACTTCTCTTGTCTTACCTTTTAGTCTATTGTTCAGTTCCCACTACTTTCGTAATAACTACTACATCTTTCCACATCTCCTAAGACTCCCATACCTTCAGTAGTAGGAACCACAGAAATGCTTTCTCTTACTACCCTCATGGTCTCACTTTTTGAACACTCCACAAAAGTTACTGCATTGCCCTTTTGTTTGTAGGCTGGATCTTTTCAAAAGAAGTATGTCAGGTGTGCAGTGCATTTTCAGATCCCCATATTTTAGAAGGTAAATATTACAGCAAAGCTACATTTCTGGTGTCATCTAGGTATATTTTCCAATTATACACAATAAAATGGCTTAGAGTTGATGCTTCAGGCTTATCAACAGGGCAATTAGACATAGTTTCATTTTTCCATTGGAGGAAGTAATATCAAAAGAAAAGCAAAGAGGGTAAAATGTCAAGGTGTCTAGAGAGATGTCCCAGCAGTTATGAGCATGCATTGATCTTCCAGAGGATCTGAGTCTGTGTCCCAGCACCTCTGTCAACTTGCTTTCAACTGCTTGTCACTCCAGAGGGTCCAACATTCTCTTCTGGGATCTAAGAGTACTGTACTTATGTGCACACACATACACATGAATGATAATAATAAATCTGTGTTTAAAATAAAAGAATAAAAGGTTGAAATATAAATCAGTGATTCTTTGTGTTTAGAGGCAAATGAAGTAAGAAGGGGAGAATATCGAAATATTCTGGAAAGATATTAAATATCTACATATCATGCATGACTTCCTTTCTACATCAGTTTTTATTTTTAATCATGTGTGATAACACTGGTGTAAACTTTATACCAAAAAATCCTAGCAAACTTATAAGTAAAACTCCAATGTATTGTCATTTTTTGTCAATGTCCTCAGAGAACATTTAAAATAAATAAGATGACATTGTTTCACACACACACACACACACACACACACACACACAACAAAACATACATACTTTTCCTCTTCCTGTGGTGTGATTATTTGGAAGCATTTGATCACAATGAAGATGAAAGTCCCATGATAACCAAACTATATAAAGAAAAACACGTTCTCAAACGGTCGTTGGTGGTTTTATTTTAACACCACCAGTGATAAAACATTTACAAACCAGCACTCCTTTTGTCCTACATACTCAATCAGATCGAATGTGTACTATGCTTGTGTTCTTTGGTTCCCACCATTTTTATAGTAATTACTCATTCATTCTACACCTCGTAAGATTGCCACCCCTTCGGTGACAAGGACCATGGCAATGTACTACTAACAAATGTTAATTGCTTATTGCTTGCTGCCATATTTGTAGTTTGGTGTGTTTTCAGTGGCAGTATGGAAAGCCTTCGATGAATTTTCAGATCTCTATATTGTAGAAGATAAATATGAAAGTGAAACTTCCTTTTAAATGACATGTAGATAAATTGTCCTATCATGTACAACAACATGGCTTGAAGTTGTCATTTATATCCCTTCTTAACGGGATGGCTAAACATCAATGCCATTTTTCAGTCTGAAGAAAAATGGCAAAAGAAAAGCAAAGAATGAAAAAGAAGAAAGTGCTAAAATGTAAATCATTGTTTTGAAATGTGTTGAGAAGAAGTCAAAACAAGGCCACTCAGTATATTCTGGAAGGATGTTGAGTCTGCACTTATAATACGCACCTTCTTTTTTTTTCATCTGTATTAAATTGGGTATTTCTTTTTTTTAAATGTACACTTATTTTTATTATCAAATTATGCAGTCTAAATTATGGATTCTTTCCCAGCTAGCAGCATACTTGAAAAGATTTGTAGAGCTGTGAAGATTACATGCACAGAGAAGCCGAATGTGAAATAGTCTTCACTTGCTTTCAACATTTAACAGAACAAAAGAAACAACCAGCTGGGTAATTGATAGGAGTAATGGACTCTGGTATTTATTTAAATACTAAGAAAAGAAAAATACTTTTAAATGTAATAAAAGCTAGACTCTTGGGTTTTCTCCTGGAAAGATTAAAGAGACATCAACTTATATATTTCTGCTTTAAGCAGATCTGAGTTCATAAATCCTTCATGGAATATTAGCTAGGATGGAATCAAATTAGAATGTAGTTTAATATTTTTCATCTTTATTAACTTGGGTATTTCTTGTTTACATTTCAATTGTTATTCCATTTCCCGGATTCCAAGCCAACATTCCCATAACCCCTTCCCCTCTCCTTCTCTATAGGTGTTCCCCTCCCCATCCTCCCCCCATTACTGCCCTCCCCAACAATCACATTCACTGGGGGTTCAGTCTTGGCAGGACCAAGGGCTTCCCCTTGCACTGGTGCTCTTACCAGGCTATTCATTGCAACTTATGAGGTTGGAGCCCAGGGTCAGTCAATGTAAAGTCTTTGGGTAGTGGCTTAGTCCCTGGAAGCTCTGGTTGCTTGGCATTGTTGTTCATATGGGGTCTCAAGCCCATTCAAGCTCTTTCAGTCCTTTCTCTGATTCCTTCAACAGGGGTCACACTTTCTAAGATTCCGTCAACAGGGTTCCCGTTCTCAGTTCACTGGTTTAATGATGGCATTTGCCTATGTATTTGCTATATTCTGGCTGTGTCACTCAGCAGAGATCTACATCCGGTTCCTGTCAGCCTGCACTTCTTTGTTTCATCCATTTTATCTAGTTTGGTGGCTATATATGTATGGGCCACATGTGGGGCAGGCTCTGAATGGGTATTTCTTCTGCCTCTGTTCTAAACTTTGCCTCCCTATTCCCTCCCAAGGGTATTCTTGTTCTCCTTTTAAAGAAGGAGTAAAACATTTGCATTTTGCTCATTCTTCTAGAGTTTCATGTGTTCTGTGCATCTAGGGTAATTCGAGCATTTGAGCTATTATCCACTTATCAATGAGTGCATATCATGTGTGTTTTTCTGTGTCTGAGTGAGGACTGAGGATGATATTTTCCAGTTCCATCCATTTGCCTATGAATTTCATAAAGCCATTGTTTTTGACAGCTGAGTAATATTCCATTGTGTAGATGTAACAAATTTTCTGTATCCACTCCTCTGTTGAAGGGCATCTGGGTTCTTTCCAGCTTCTGGCTATTATAAATAGGGCTGCTATGAACATAGTGGAGCATGTGCCTTTGTCATATGTTGGGGCATCTTTTGGGTATATGCCCAAGAGAGGTATAGCTGGGTCCACAGGTATGTCCAATTTTCTGAGGAAACTCCAGACTGATTTCCAGAATGGTTGTACCAGTCTGCAATCCCACAAACAATGGAGGAGTCTTCCTCTTTCTCCACATCCTCTCCAGCATCTGCTGTGGCTGGAATTTTTGATCAGCCATTCTGACTGGTGTGAGGTGGAATCTCAGGGTTGTTTTGATTTGCATTTCCCTTATGACTAAAGATGTTGAACATTTCTTTAGGTGTTTCTCAGCCATTTAGCATTCCTCAGCTGTGAATCTTGTTTAGCTCTGAACCGCATTTTTAATAGGGTTATTTGTCTCCCTGCAGTCTAACTTGTATATCTTGGGTAGGAGTCCTTTATAAGTTGTAGGATTGGTAAAGATCTTTTCCCAATCTGCTGGATACCATTTTATCCTAAAAACAGTATCCTTTTCCTTACAGAAGGTTTGTAGTTTTATGAGGTCCCATTTGTTGATTCTTGATCTTAGAGCATAAGCCACTGGTGTTTTGTTCAGGAAATTTTCTCCAGTGCCATGTATTCAAGATTCTTCCCCACTTTTTCCTCTATTAGCTTGAGTGTATCTGGTTTGATGTGGAGGTCCTTGATCCACTTGGACTTAAGCTTTGTACACGGTGATAAGAATGGATCCATCTGCATTCTTCTGCATGCTGACCTCCAGTTGAACCAGTACCATTTGCTGAAAATGCTATCTTTTTTCCATTGGATGGTTTTGGCTCCTTTGTCAAAAATCAAGTGACCATAGGTGTGTGTGTCCATTTCTGGGTCTTCAATTCTATTCCACTTGTCTATCTGCCTGTCTCTGTAGAAATACCATACAGTTTTTAGATCTATTGCTCTGACTACTGCTTGAGTTCAGGGCTAGTGATTCCCCTGGAAGTCCTTTTATTATTGAGGATAGTTTTAGCCATCCTGGGTTTTTTCTTATTCCAGATGAATTTGCAAATTGTTCTGTCTAACTCTATGAAGAATTGGATTGGTATTTTGATGGGGATTGCATTGAATCTGTAGATCGCTTTTGGTAAAATGGGCATTTTTACTATATTAATCCTGCCAATCCATGAGCATGGGAGGTCTTTCCATCTTCTAAGATCTTCTTCAATTTCTTTCTTCAGAGGCAGGAAGTTCTTATCATACAGATCTTTCACTTCCTTGGTTAAAGTCACACTGAACTATTTTACATTATTTGGGACTATTAGGAAGGGTGTCATTTCCATAATTTCTTTCTCAGCTTGTTTCTCTTTTGTGTAGAGGAAGGCTGGTTTATTTGTGCTAATTTTATACCCAGCCACTTTGCTGAAGGTGTTTATCAGGTTTAGAAGTTATTTGGGGGGTTGGAGATTTAGCTCAGCGGTAGAGCGCTTGCTTAGTGAGCACAAGGCCCTGGGTTTGGTCCCCAGCTCTGAAAAAAAGAAAAGAAAAAAAATAAGTTATTTGGTGGAACTTTGGGATCACAAATATACTATCATATCCTCTGCAAATAGTGATATTTTGACTTCTTTATTTACAATCTATATCCTGTTGATCTCTTTTTTTATTTTATTTTATTTTTACTATCTTGAGTATTTCTTATATACATTTCAAGTGTTATTCCCTTTCCCGGTTTCCAGACAGACATCACCCTCCCCCCTCCCCTTCCTTGTGGGTGTTCCCCTCCCAAACCTCCCCCCATTGCCACCCTCCCCGCATAGTCTAGTTCACTGGGGGTTCAGTCTTAGCAGGACCCAGGGCTTCCCCTTCCACTGGTGCTCTTACTAGGATATTCATTGCTACCTATGGGGACAGAGTCCAGGGTCAGTCCATGTATAGTCTTTAGGTAGTGGCTTAGTCCCTGGAAGCTCTGGTTGCTTGACATTGTTGTACTTTTGGGGTCTCGAGCACCTTCAAGCTCTTCCAGTTCTTTCTCTGATTCCTTCAACAGGGGACCTATTCTCAGTTCAGTGGTTTGCTGCTGGCATTCGCCTCTGTATTTGCTGTATTCTGGCTGTGTCTCTCAGGAGCGATCTACATCCGGCTCCTGTCGGTCTGCACTTCTTTGCTTCATCCATCTTGTCTAATTGGGTGGCTGTATATGTATGGGCCACCTGTGGGGCAGGCTCTGAATGGGTATTCCTTCAGTCTCTGTTTTAATCTTTGCCTCTCCCTTCCCTGCCAAGGGTATTCTTTTTCCTCATTTAAAGAAGGAGTGAAGCATTCACATTTTGATCATCCGTCTTGAGTTTCCTTTGTTCTAGGGATCTAGGGTAATTCAAGCATTTGGGCTAATAGCCACTTATCAATGAGTGCATACCATGTATGTCTTTCTGTGAGTGGGTTAGCTCACTCAGGATGATATTTTCCAGTTCCAACCATTTGCCTACGAATTTCATAAACTCGTTGCTTTTGATAGCTGAGTAATATTCCATTGTGTAGATGTACCACATTTTCTGTATCCATTCCTCTGTTGAAGGGCATCTGGGTTCTTTCCAGTTTCTGGCTATTATAAATAAGGCTGCGATGAACATAGTGGAGCACGTGTCTCTTTTATATGTTGAGGCATCTTTTGGGTATATGCCCAAGAGAGGTATGGCTGGATCCTCAGGCAGTTCAATGTCCAATTTTCTGAGGAACCTCCAGACTGATTTCCAGAATGGTTTTACCAGTCTGCAATCCCACCAACAATGGAGGAGTGTTCCTCTTTCTCCACATCCTCGCCAGCATCTGCTGTCACCTGAGTTTTTGATCTTAGCCATTCTCACTGGTGTGAGGTGAAATCTCAGGGTTCTTTTGATTTGCATTTCCCTTATGACTAAAGATGTTGAACATTTCTTTAGGTGTTTCTCAGCCATTCGGCATTCCTCAGCTGTGAATTCTTTGTTCAGCTCTGAACCCCATTTTTTAATAGGGTTATTTGTTTCCCTGCGGTCTAACTTCTTGAGTTCTTTGTATATTTTGGATATAAGGCCTCTATCTGTTATAGGATTGGTAAAGATCTTTTCCCAATCTGTTGGTTGTCGTTTTGTCCTAACCACAGTGTCCTTTGCCTTACAGAAGCTTTGCAGTTTTATGAGATCCCATTTGTCGATTCTTGATCTTAGAGCGTAAGCCATTGGTGTTTTGTTCAGGAAATTTTTTCGAGTGCCCATGTGTTCCAGATGCTTCCCTAGTTTTTCTTCTATTAGTGTGAGTGTGTCTGGTTTGATGTGGAGGTCCTTGATCCACTTGGACTTAAGCTTTGTACAGGGGGATAAATATGGATCGATCTGCATTCTTCTACATGTTGCCCTCCAGTTGAACCAGCACCATTTGCTGAAAATGCTATCTTTTTTCCATTGGATGGTTTTGGCTCCTTTGTCAAAAATCAAGTGACCATAGGTGTGTGGGTTCATTTCTGGGTCTTCAATTCTATTCCATTGGTCTATCTGTCTGTCTCTGTACCAATACCATGCAGTTTTTATCACTATTGCTCTGTAATACTGCTTGAGTTCAGGGATAGTGATTCCCCCTGAAGTCCTCTTATTGTTGAGGATAGCTTTAGCTATCCTGGGTTTTTTGTTATTCCAGATGAATTTGCAAATTGTTCTGTCTACCTCTTTGAAGAATTGGATTGGTATTTTGATGGGGATTGCATTGAATCTGTAGATTGCTTTTGGTAAAATGGCCATTTTTACTATATTAATCCTGCCAATCCATGAGCATGGGAGATCTTTCCATCTTCTGAGGTCTTCTTCAATTTCTTTCCTCAGTGTCTTGAAGTTCTTATTGTACAGATCTTTTACTTGCTTGGTTAAAGTCACACCGAGGTACTTTATATTATTTGGGTCTATTATGAAGGGTGTCGTTTCCCTAATTTCTTTCTCGGCTTGTTTCTCTTTTGTATAGAGGAAGGCAACTGATTTATTTGAGTTAATTTTATACCCAGCCACTTTGCTGAAGTTGTTTATCAGCTTTAGTAGTTCTCTGGTGGAACTTTTGGGATCACTTAAATATACTATCATGTCGTCTGCAAATAGTGATATTTTGACCTCTTCTTTTCCGATCTGTATCCCCTTGATCTCTTTTTGTTGTCTGATTCCTCTGGCTAAGACTTCGAGAACTATATTAAATAAGTAGGGACAGAGTAGGCAGCCTTGTCTAGTTCCTGATTTTAGTGGGATTGCTTAAAGTTTCTCTCCATTTAGTTTAATGTTAACTCCGAGTTTGCTGTGTTTGGCTTTTACTATGTTTAGGTATGGTCCTTGAATTCCTGTTCTTTCCAGGACTTTTATCATGAAGAGGTGTTGAATTTTGTCAAATGCTTTCTCAGCATCTAATGAAATGATCATGTGGTTTTTATCTTTCAGTTTGTTTATATAGTGGATTACGCTGATGGTTTTCCATATATTAAACCATCACTGCATAACTGGGATGAAGCCTACTTGATCATGATGGATGATTGTTTTGAGGTGTTCTTGGATTTAGTTTGCAAGAATTTTATTGAGTATTATTGTATCGATATTCATAAGGGAAATTGGTCTGAAAATCTCTTTCTTTGTTGGGTCTTTGTGTGGTTTAGGTATAAGAGTAATTGTGGCTTCGTAGAAGGAATTCGGTAACACTCCATCTGTTTCAATTTTGTGGAATAGTTTGGAAAGTATTGGTATGAGGTCTTCCTTTAAGGTCTAATAGAATTCTGCACTGAACCCATCTGGACCTGGGCTCTTTGAGGTTGGAAGACCTTTAATGACTGCTTCTATTTCCTTAGGAGTTATGGGGTTGTTTAACTGGTTTATCTGTTCCTGATTTAACTTCAGTACCTGGTATCTGTCTAGGAAATTGTCCATTTACTCTAGATTTTCAAGTTTTGTTGAATATAGGCTTTTGTAGTAGGATCTGATGATTTTTTTTTATTAACTTGAGTATTTCTTATATACATTTCGAGTGTTATTCCCTTTCCCGGTTTCCAGACAGACATCACCCTCCCCCCTCCCCTTCCTTATGGGTGTTCCCCTCCCAACCCTCCCCCCATTGCCGCCCTCCCCCCATAGACTAGTTCACTGGGGGTTCAGTCTTAGCAGGACCCAGGGCTTCCCCTTCCACTGGTGCTCTTACTAGGATATTCATTGCTACCTATGGGGTCAGAGTCCAGGGTCAGTCCATGTATAGTCTTTAGGTAGTGGCTTAGTCCCTGGAAGCTCTGGTTGCTTGGCATTGTTGTACTTTTGGGGTCTCGAGTCCCTTCAAGCTCTTCCAGTTCTTTCTCTGATTCCTTCAATAGGGGACCTATTCTCAGTTCAGTGGTTTGCTGCTGGCATTCGCCTCTATATTTGCTGTATTCTGGCTGTGTCTCTCAGGAGCGATCTACATCCGGCTCCTGTCGGTCTGCACTTCTTTGCTTCATCCATCTTGTCTAATTGGGTGGCTGTATATGTATGGGCCACATGTGGGGCAGGCTTTGAATGGGTGTTCGTTCAGTCTCTGTTTTAATCTTTGCCTCTCCCTTCCCTGCCAAGGGTATTCTTTTTCCTCATTTAAAGAAGGAGTGAAGCATTCACATTTTGATCATCCGTCTTGAGTTTCGTTTGTTCTAGGGATCTAGGGTAATTCAAGCATTTGGGCTAATAGCCACTTATCAATGAGTGCATACCATGTATGTCTTTCTGTGATTGGGTTAGCTCACTCAGGATGATATTTTCCAGTTCCAACCATTTGCCTACGAATTTCATAAACTCGTTGTTTTTGATAGCTGAGTAATATTCCATTGTGTAGATGTACCACATTTTCTGTATCCATTCCTCTGTTGAAGGGCATCTGGGTTCTTTCCATTTTCTGGCTATTATAAATAAGGCTGCGATGAACATAGTGGAGCACGTGTCTCTTTTATATGTTGAGGCATCTTTTGGGTATATGCCCAAGAGAGGTATAGCTGGATCCTCAGGCAGTTCAATGTCCAATTTTCTGAGGAACCTCCAGACTGATTTCCAGAATGGTTTTACCAGTCTGCAATCCCACCAACAATGGAGGAGTGTTCCTCTTTCTCCACATCCTCGCCAGCATCTGCTGTCACCTGAGTTTTTGATCTTAGCCAATCGCACTGGTGTGAGGTGAAATCTCAGGGTTGTTTTGATTTGCATTTCCCTTATGACTAAAGATGTTGAACATTTCTTTAGGTGTTTCTCCGCCATTCGGCATTCCTCAGCTGTGAATTCTTTGTTTAGCTCTGAACCCCATTTTTTAATAGGGTTATTTGTTTCCCTGCGGTCTAACTTCTTGAGTTCTTTGTATATTTTGGATATAAGGCCTCTATCTGTTGTAGGATTGGTAAAGATCTTTTCCCAATCTGTTGGTTGCCGTTTTGTCCTAACCACAGTGTCCTTTGCCTTACAGAAGTTTGCAGTTTTATGAGATCCCATTTGTCGATTCTTGATCTTAGAGCATAAGCCATTGGTGTTTTGTTCAGGAAATTTTTTCCAGTGCCCATGTGTTCCAGATGCTTCCCTAGTTTTTCTTCTATTAGTTTGAGTGTGTCTGGTTTGATGTGGAGGTCCTTGATCCACTTGGACTTAAGCTTTGTACAGGGTGATAAGCATGGATCGATCTGCATTCTTCTACATGTTGCCCTCCAGTTGAACCAGCACCATTTGCTGAAAATGCTATCTTTTTTCCATTTGATGGTTTTGGCTCCTTTGTCAAAAATCAAGTGACCATAGGTGTGTGGGTTCATTTCTGGGTCTTCAATTCTATTCCATTGGTCTATCTGTCTGTCTCTGTACCAATACCATGCAGTTTTTATCACTATTGCTCTGTAATACTGCTTGAGTTCAGGGATAGTGATTCCCCCTGAAGTCCTTTTATTGTTGAGGATAGCTTTAGCTATCCTGGGTTTTTTGTTATTCCAGATGAATTTGCAAATTGTTCTGTCTAACTCTTTGAAGAATTGGATTGGTATTTTGATGGGGATTGCATTGAATCTGTAGATTGCTTTTGGTAAAATGGCCATTTTTACTATATTAATCCTGCCAATCCATGAGCATGGGAGATCTTTCCATCTTCTGAGGTCTTCTTCAATTTCTTTCCTCAGTGTCTTGAAGTTCTTATTGTACAGATCTTTTACTTGCTTGGTTAAAGTCACACCGAGGTACTTTATATTATTTGGGTCTATTATGAAGGGTGTCGTTTCCCTAATTTCTTTCTCGGCTTGTTTCTCTTTTGTATAGAGGAAGGCAACTGATTTATTTGAGTTAATTTTATACCCAGCCACTTTGCTGAAGTTGTTTATCAGCTTTAGTAGTTCTCTGGTGGAACTTTTGGGATCACTTAAATATACTATCATGTCATCTGCAAATAGTGATATTTTGACCTCTTCTTTTCCGATCTGTATCCCTTTGATCTCCTTTTGTTGTCTGATTGCTCTGGCTAGAACTTCAAGAACTATATTGAATAAGTAGGGAGAGAGTGGGCAGCCTTGTCTAGTCCCTGATTTTAGTGGGATTGCTTCAAGTTTCTCTCCATTTAGTTTAATGTTAGCAACTGGTTTGCTGTATATGGCTTTTACTATATTTAGGTATGGGCCTTGAATTCCTATTCTTTCTAGGACTTTTATCATGAAGGGGTGTTGAATTTTGTCAAATGCTTTCTCAGCATCTAATGAAATGATGGATCTGATGATTTTTTAAATTTCCTCTGATTCTGTAGTTATGTCTCCTTTTCATTTCTGATTTTGTTAATTTTGACAAACTCTCTGTGTCCTCTAGTTAGTCTGGCTAAGGGTTTATCTATCTTGTTGATTTTCTCAAAGAACCAGCTTTTGGTTCTGTTGATTCTTTGTATAGTCCTTTTTGTTTCTAGTTGGTTGATTTCAGCTCTGAGTTTGATTATTTCCTGCCTTCTACCCCTCCTGGGTGTATTTGCTTCTTATTGTCTAGAGCTTTTAGGTGTGTTGTCAAGATGCTGATATATGCTCTCTCCTGTTTCTTTTCTGCAGGCACTATGAACTCATGCAGAACTATGAGTTTTCCTCTTAGCACAGCTTTCATTGTGTCCCATAAGTTTGGGTATGTTGTACCTTCATTTTCATTAAATTCTAAGAAGTCTTTAATTTCTTTCTTTATTTCTTCCTTGACCAGGTTATCATTGAGTGGAGCATTTTTCAACTTCCATGTATATGTGGGCATTCTTTCCTTTTTGTTATTGAAGACCAGCTTTATCCTGTGGTAGTCTGATAGGATGCATGGGATTATTTCTATCTTTCTGTATCTGTTGAGGCCTGTTTTGTAACCAATTATATGGTCAATTTTGGAGAAAGTACCATGAGGAGCTGAGAAGAAGTTATATCCTTTTGCTTTAGGATAGAATGTTCTACAAATATCTGTTAAGTCCATTTGGTTCATGACTTCTGTTAGTCTGTCCATGTCTCTGTTTAATTTCTGTTTCCATGATCTATCCATTGATTAGAGTGGGATATTGAAATCTCCTATGATTATTGTTTGAGTTGCAATGTGTGCTTTGAGCTTTACTAATTCTTTTATGCATTAGGTACCCTTGTATTTGGAGCATAGATATTTAGGATTGAGAGTTCATCTTGGTGGGTTTTTCCTTTAATGAATTTAAATAAAGTATCCTTTCTTATCTGTTTTAATGACTTTTGGTTGAAAATCAATTTTGTTAGGTATCAGAATGGCTACTTCAGCTTGCTTCTCAGACCATTTGCTTGCAAAGTTGTTTTCCAGCCTTTCACTCTGAGGTAGTGTCTTTCTTTGTCTCTGAGGTGTGTTTCAGGTAGGCAGCAAAATGCTGGTTCCTCATTACATATCCAGTTTGCTAATTTGTGTCTTTTTATTAGGGAATTGAGTCCATTGATGTTGAGAGATATTAAGGAATAGTGATTGTTGTTTCCTGTTATATTCGTGTTTGGATGTGAGATTATGTTTGTGTGCTTGTCTTCTCTTTGTTTTGTTGCAAAACGATTGGTTTTTTGCTTTTTCTAGGGTGTAGCTTGCCTCCTTGTGTTGGGATTTACCATTTATTATCCTTTGTAGGGCTGGATTTGTAGAAAGATATTGTGTAAATTTTGTTTTGTCATGGAATATCTTGGTTTCTCCATCTATGTTAATTGAGAGTTTTGCAGGATACAGTAACCTGAGCTGGCATTTGTATTCTCTTAGGGTCTGTATGACAACTGTCCAGGATCGTATGGCTTTCATTGTCTCTGATGAGAAGTCTGGTGTGATTCTGATAGGTCTGCCTTTATATGTTACTTGACCTTTTTCCCTTACTGCTTTTAATATTCTTTCTTTGTTTTGTGCATTTGGTGTCTTGACTATTATGTGACAGGAGGAATTTCTTTTCTGGTCCAATCTATTTGGAGTTCTGTAGGCTTCTTGTATGTTTATGGGCCTTTCTTTCTTTAGGTTAGGGAAGTTTTCTTCTATGATTTTGTTGAAGATATTCACTGGTTCTTTGAGTTGGGAGTCTTCACTCTCTTCTCTACCTATTATCCTTAGGTTTGATCTTCTCATTGTGTCTTGGATTTCCTGTGTATTTTGGACCTGTAGCTTTGTCCATTTTACATTATCTTTGACAGTTGTGTCCATGATTTATATGGAATCTTCTGCTCCTGAGATTCTCTCTTCTATCTCTTGTATTCTGTTGGTAATGCTTGTGTCTATGGCTCCTTGTCTCTTCCTTTGGTTTTCTATATCCAGGGTTGTCTCCCTTTGTGCTTTCTTTATTGCTTCTATTTCCATTTTTAATCCCTTCACATGTTTGATTGAGTTTTCCTGTAAATCTTTCAGGGATTTTTGTGTTTCCTCTCTAAGGGCTTCTACTTGTTTTCTTGTGTTTTTCTGCATTTCTCTAACGGAGTTCTTTATGGCCTTCTAAAGTCCTCCATCATTATCAAAAATGTGATTTTAAATCTAGATCTTACTTTTCCGGTGTGTTTGGATATTCAGTGTTTACTTTGGTGGGAGAATCGGGCTCTGATGACACCATGTAGTCTTGGTTTCTGTTGCTTGGTTTCCTGTGCTTGCTTCTTGCCATCAGGTTGTCTCTAGTGTAACCTTGTTCTAGTATTTCTGACAGTGGCTAGACCGTCCTATAAGCCTGTGTGTCTGGAGGGCTGTAGACCTGTTTTACTGTTTTCTTTCTGCCAGTTATGGGAACAGAGTGTTCTGCTTCTAGGTGGGTAGTCGTTCCTGTCTACTGGCATTCAACTGTTCCTGTGGGCATGTGTCCTGAGTCCACCAGGCAGGTCACTTGGGGCAGAAAAGTTGGTCTTACCTCTGGTCTCAGGCCTGATGTCGCTCCTCAGGGTTCGCTTTCAGCTCTCTGTGAGGGCAGCAACCAGAAGGGCCTGCCCCTCCTTCTCCAGGGTCCCTGTGCCCAAGGGTCCCAGTTGGCACTAGGCGTTTTCCTCTAGAGTCTAAAATGTGGGCAGAGAGTAGTCTCCTCTGGTTTCCCAGGTGTGTCTGCCCCTCTGAAGGTCTAGCTCTCCCTCCCCACACCTTCTTTCTGCTCCTTCCCCCTTCCTGTTTTCTTGCATTGCTATTCAGTCACCTCAGGCCCACAGACTAGCACCCTGGGCATCACCTGAAAATTTATAAGAAATACAAACTCTGAGACCTCAACCAGACTAGCTAATGAGAATCTACATTGTCACAAGAGTCCCAGATGATTCAAAGATATTAGATTTAGTGAAATTGAGTATATAGCACCTATGTCTTGGATTAAAGTTATTACCTTAAAGGTTATTTCTGAGAACTTTGAAGAAAAAATTTCAAAACTTTTTACAAAGTAGCAGATTTTTTTCTGTCATTTTTATACATATTTAATTTGGGATGACACATCCCTCCCTACTTCCTCTCTGGTAATTCCCTGTCTCTTTACTCTTCATCCCTGATTAAACCTTCCACTCTAGAGTCTTCCTTTTCACACTAATATCACATGTATTCCACTACCCTCCCTTCTCCTCCCTTTTTGAAGCTTCTGGGTTTTGTTTTTGTTTTCCCTTTCCATTCTTGTAGTCTCCCTTTTTACTTTCTTTTCCTCTGCATAAATGCATCCCAATAAAAATAAAAAGATGAGTTAAAAGCTAGCATCTGCATGTATGAGAGACCATGTGTTTTTCTTTCTGAGCCTGGGCTTCACTACATCCTACTAGGTTTTCCTGTAACTTTCTATTTTATTCATCTGTATTACATTTTATTATCCATTTGCCCTCTGATAAACATCTAGGCTGATTCTATACCCTGGCTATTGTGCAACAAGCACAGATGAGTAAGAACCTCTGTAGTAGGATGTAGGGTCTTTTGGGATATATGCCCAGGAATGGAATAGTTGAATCATATTGTCCTTCTATTTTTAGATTTTAGAGACACTAGTATACTGATTTCCATCGTGCTTACATCTGTTTATATGACCACCAACAGCAAATATGGGCAATTTATTTAAAGATTTAATGTGCTTCTCCACAAAATTCTAACACCATTCTTCCCAGAAGCAAAATCACATTTTGATAAAACTACAATTAACTGAGCTGGTATTGAGCTTTTCACAACAATTCTATGAGATAGTCTCTACTTTGTCCTCATTATATGGTCTGGAAAACTGAAAATAAGATAAAGAGCTCTCCCAAATATAGTAACTGATATAGTCGAGATTTTAAACTGAAGAATTATAATTTCAAACCCTGTCCTATTAATTTCAGCCCACAGTCTATTCTCTACTCTAGGCTACCTATGTTTTAATGAAAGCTAACTATTTAAAAGTTGAAAGTTAGAATTTGAAATCAAGTCCTATTTTCCTTATTTGGCAAAAGAAAAATGCAAGGTCTCCTCTATTTTATTTAAGACATGTGAGTTTATGTAAAATGTTGAAGAATTCAAGTTTTTGTTCTATTTGTAAAAATACTAAAAATAGAACAACCCACTCTAACTCATTGGTGGTATACATTTAGCATGTTGGTGAAGTGGAGGGATATGTGTATACCAGTTTATCATAGTTTTGCCTTTTGCAAAGAAATAGTGTGGCCCCAGTTCAGATTATGTAGCCTAGCTATGTGGGAAATGGAGACAGAACAATTTCTATAGTCAAATATTTGAGAATGACCCTTGTCAAAAACTATACAATATAAAAGAAAGAATGACATAGTTTATACATTTTTGTTATCTCAATTAAAATATTGTTTAACCTGCAGAATTCTTTTCTTTTTTCTCTTTAATGTTATAAATTTTTCTCTTGGGCAAGTCACATAAACTGTACAGCATGTCAATTTAAATCAGCAATAGCCCTTTTTGAAAACTGTTACTATGCCCATTTACCTCAAGCATGGTTTTATAATAAATAAAGCCACCATAGATTACAGACTCTCAAGTAGTGACGCCTTATTTTAAGCTTGTGACTTCCAAAATGATTCAGATTATAAACTTTTCATTTCAGTACATGAAAGTTTTTTGAAAACATTCAGATGGCCCTGGCCAAATGTTTCTGAAATACCTCCTTCATTATTGTTAAAAGACTAAACTGAACCTATATTCCTTGAGAGTACTGCTGAGGAGAGAGGTGTGCCTTCCACACTGAGCAGGCACAATATTCTCAGAGATAAACTTTGCCAGCTGCTTGGATCTAGGACTTAGTATTCTGAAAGCATTTGCAGATATGGAACCATTAAGTTAGAAGGTGGAGCAGCCAGCATGCTATATAGGGGGATGGGAAGGGAAGCAGCACCAAGGAGAATATCTGGACAACAGGCAAAGTATCTATAGTGCTAACAAAATGATAAACTACCAATGACCATTTTGTCTTAGTTAGGGGCTCCATCGCTGTGAAGAGGCACCGTGACCAATACAACTCTTAATTGGGGCTAGCTAACAAGTTCAGAGGTTCACTCCATTATCATCGAGATGGGACACATGGCAGCTTCTGGGTAGGCGCAGCTCTGGAGGACCTGAGTTTTTGACATCTTGATACAAAGGCAGACAGGAAAAGACTAGCCCTAACAAGGCTAAGAGGTGGGTCCCAAAGCCTACCCTCACAGTGACAAACATTTACCAATGGGGCCCACCTCCTAATAATGCTACTCCTTGAATCAAGCATATTCAAACTACCACACATCCCCTTTGGCCATTTACATTCTGGCAAGACTCACCAAGCCCAGTTTGCAAACATAGTTGAACACAATCTATAGCAAATTCGGTTTTTTTAACCCCAAACAGATCAAAAATTCATTTATGAAGAAATGATTCTTCCAGCAAGTATCATACACTTACAATTTCATCAAAATTTTCTTCATTTTGACTCAAATTGTTTTTGTTATTAAATTCAAATATATTATTACGTGCTTTTGAATCAACATGGTATTTCTCTAGAACAGGAATGTTCCGTTAACCTAGTGACAGTAACTGTATCTCCATTCAAGTGATATCATTGTGCATGAAACATATTGTACTCTAGTCATTTACCTGCTCAGAGCTAATTGTCACTTTATCTGGAGTGGAAAAGCTTCTAAGTGTTTCCACCATAGAGACTGCTTGAATATATCCATACCTTTGGTCTCCTAAAAGAAGTACTGTCAGCAGAACTAAGCAGCTAAAGTAATAATCCATATAATACAGATGTAAGCAATCACAATATATTTTATAAAATATACATATATCACTATTTAATAATATATATCTTAGTTACTTTTCTGTTGCTCTAAAGAGATACCATAACCAAGGCAACTTATAAAAGAAGGCTTTGGAGTGAACACTTGGTTATAATTTCAGAGGGTGAGTCCATGACCTTCATTGTGGGAAGCATGGAAAGATACCGGCAGGATGGCTCTGAAGTAGTTGCTGAATGCTTATAGCATATATTCAAGTTGGAGGTGATAGCCTGAGTAGGACTGGCATGCACTTTTGAAACCTCAAAACTCACACAGAGTGACACACTTCCTCCTACAAGGCCACTTCTTGATTCTTTTGATCACAGTTCCATAAACTAGGGACCAAGTACTCAAATACATTGATCCTATGGGGGCTATTCTCATTAAGCTAAAATATTTAATGAGAATGTAATCATAAGTGAATGGAGCAGAACACAAAATATAAATCGCAAGCACCATTCTGTTTCTACTTGTCTTATAGATTCTTATCCAAAGGCCATTAGGGTCCGACTTGGTTTCTCAGTGTTCTAGTGAAAAGAACTGAATCATGTTGACAACAGCTTATGACCAAAATCATCAATTTAATTTTTAAGTGCTTGAGTATTTGTAGAGCAGAAAAGGAAAATTATGTATGTAACACTTTTGAATATTATTAGTTTCAGATTATAATTTTTCTTTGTTTTCTCTATGTGCTTTTAGCAATTTCCTATTTCTTTTATCTTTCTTACTTTCCATCTATCTTGGAATTATTAAGGTACGTATGAAAAAACCACATGAGAGATCTTCAGTGCTTTGACAAAGACATTTCCTGGGAACAAGTGATTGATTGTTCTGGGCCACATTCCTATTGCTATGTAAAGTGTGGAAAGACCTGCAAGGAAAAGATGGTGTTCTCTCAGCAGAGACCAACTTGAATAGTAGTCTTAGACTACCACCAGCTGAAGAACAGTACGACAAATCTCATCTTTTGTATATTTTGTTTTCCTGAAGTTAAGTAGAGCCCACAACCTTTTTTATCTTGGTATTTCATAGGACAACCAGTAAACAATATGCCAAGATTCTTTCATATTACAACACTGTAGTAAAGGTAACATATATATATATATATATATATATATATGTAATGTCTAAGTCACCTATGTGTTATCTTCCCCAGTAACTCTTAAAATTAAAATAATCCAATTTTTAAAATGCTCCAAGTCACAGTGAAAAAATATTAACAGTTATGGACTGACCAGATGGCTCTAAAAGAATAGAAAAAGCGGTTGCCAACCAACCCTGATGATCTGAGTGTGACACCCTGGACTCATGGTAGTGATTATATGACTGCACATGCACAATAGCATCATTCATGAACACATTCCTTTCTACACACAAATAAATTAATGTATTAAAATGGTTATGTAATGAACGTACCATAAACAGCAAATATAGTAGAGCAAGGTGCCACCTGCCTCTAATTGCAATATAGGAGGGGCTGAAGTAGGGAAGAAAATCAATAAAAACCAAAGAGTTCTCTTTCGATCAAGGATCTCAGTGATGGTCCCAAGTCATAAGGGAAAAGCGAGTTGGGCAGTCACTGCCTCCGCCTCTTCTAATAAGATCAATGTACAGAATGTAGAAGAGGGTGAAAAATGTGACAATTGAATGTCATTCTTAATGATGCAAACCAAGAAGTCTGACTAGTAAGAAGGGAAACAAGGAAAATAAAGTCATTAACAATGAATAAGAAAGGTACTTTCTGTGTGTAAAATTATTGTATAATGGTAATAGATCAATTATTTTTACTCAATTCCTAGCCATAAATGAATGCCAAACTTTATTTTGCTCTCCTTGAACCAGGAGCTTGCCATTTTAGCTAACGGCTGATCAGAAAGCCTCGAGGATCTACTGGTTTCTTCCCCCCCCCGCAACCCCCGAAGTGCTGAAGTTACACACACATGCCACAGCACAGATCCTTTTACACAAGTCCTAGCAATCTTCAGGGCCTCATGCTTGTACACCATATACTCCCTCATATTTATTCAATGTTTTTTACCCAGTCTCTTGTGTCACCACCAAAAAAAAATTGATTCATGCCAGCATGCCAGAGAGTACTTTATATATTAAAGAAGACAACAATTTCATTTGTTGTAATCTAATGACAATATTGTACACTGCATCACTTAGAGAGCTTTATTTTAAGACTAAAGAAACAGGATTAATGTCAAGATTGAAGGCAAAGTGTACTAAAGGTATAACAAATGTCTCAGACACAGCAGTTATGTATATATGTATATTAAATGAAGGTTTTACATGGTTAAAGTCACTATCACAGGACCAATCAATGAGGACAAAGTTGTGGACCGGGTTTTATTCTTAAAATCAGAACTCAAAAGTACAAGAAGACCATGTCCTTACAGTTATTATATGCAGCATAGGCTGTCAGCCCACTCCACCACAACCCTTATTTTGTTTACATATTTTACTTGATTGTGTGAACTTTTGTGCTTATTGACTGGCATGCAGTTGTTCAAAAATAATAAATGCATCACAGTGGAATCCGTTACAATGTGCCATTCTAAATAAGAACACCAGTACTCTACTTCACCTTCATTCATAAGAATTTGTTTCTTATGAACAGACCTCACATCTACTCCTTGACTGATTTCTAGATCATGACATCTGAAGACTGAAACACTGAATTTGGGAGTTAAATATTTGGAGCACCCAATACATGGCATCTGAGCATTCTTGGGACTAGTGCAAAACTCACCACTACTCTACTAAAGACATTCAGGTTTGACAAAGACATTTCAAGAAGTCCACTCTGAATAAAACTTGTCTGCCTTCAAGGGCTCTTCAATTGCCAGTGTTCAATAGGCCCAACATAGGATTTCCCATGTCACATGGTTTTCCAACTATACACCCGAAGCTAAGAATGGGCCTGAATCCCATACCTAAACATAGTAAAAGCCATATACAGCAAACCAGTTGCTAACATTAAACTAAATGGAGAGAAACTTGAAGCAATCCGACTAAAATCCAGGACTAGACAAGGCTGCCCACTCTCTCCCTACTTATTCAATATAGTTCTTGAAGTTCTAGCCAGAGCAATCAGACAACAAAAGGAGATCAAGGGAATACAGATCGGAAAAGAAGAGGTCAAAATATCACTATTTGCAGATAACATGATAGTATATTTAAGTGATCCCAAAAGTTCCACCAGAGAACTACTAAAGCTGATAAACAACTTCAGCAAAGTGGCTGGGTATAAAATTAACTCAAATAAATCAGTTGCCTTCCTCTATACAAAAGAGAAACAAGCCGAGAAAGAAATTAGGGAAAAGACACCCTTCATAATAGACCCAAATAATATAATGTACCTCGGTGTGACTTTAACCAAGCAAGTAAAAGATCTGTACAATAAGAACTTCAAGACACTGAGGAAAGAAATTGAAGAAGACCTCAGAAGATGGAAAGATCTCCCATGCTCATGGATTGGCAGGATTAATATAGTAAAAATGGCCATTTTACCAAAAGCAATCTACAGATTCAATGCAATCCCCATCAAAATACCAATCCAATTCTTCAAAGAGTTAGACAGAACAATTAGCAAATTCATCTGGAATAACAAAAAACCTAGGATAGCTAAAGCTATCCTCAACAATAAAAGGACGTCAGGGGGAATCACTATCCCTGAACTCAAGCAGTATTACAGAGCAATAGTGATAAAAACTGCATGGTATTGGTACAGAGACAGACAGATAGACCAATGGAATAGAATTGAAGACCCAGAAATGAACCCACACACCTATGGTCACTTGATTTTTGACAAAGGAGCCAAAACCATCCAATGGAAAAAAGATAGCATTTTCAGCAAATGGTGCTGGTTCAACTGGAGGGCAACATGTAGAAGAATGCAGATCAATCCATGCTTATCACCCTGTACAAAGCTTAAGTCCAAGTGGATCAAGGACCTCCACATCAAACCAGACACACTCAAACTAATAGAAGAAAAACTAGGGAAGCATCTGGAACACATGGGCACTGGAAAAAATTTCCTGAACAAAACACCAATGGCTTACGCTCTAAGATCAAGAATCGACAAATGGGATCTCATAAAACTGCAAACTTCTGTAAGGCAAAGGACACTGTGGTTAGGACAAAACGGCAACCAACAGATTGGGAAAAGATCTTTTCCAATCCTACAACAGATAGAGGCCTTATATCCAAAATATACAAAGAACTCAAGAAGTTAGACAGCAGGGAAACAAATAACCCTATTAAAAAATGGGGTTCAGAGCTAAACAAAGAATTCACAGCTGAGGAATGCCGAATGGCTGAGAAACACCTAAAGAAATGTTCAACATCTTTAGTCATAAGGGAAATGCAAATCAAAACAACCCTGAGATTTCACCTCACACCAGTGAGAATGGCTAAGATCAAAAACTCTGGTGACAGCAGATGCTGGCGAGGATGTGGAGAAAGAGGAACACTCCTCCATTGTTGGTGGGATTGCAGACTGGTACAACCATTCTGGAAATCAGTCTGGAGGTTCCTCAGAAAATTGGACATTGAACTGCCTGAGGATCCAGCTATACCTCTCTTGGGCATATACCCAAAACATTCCTCAACATACAAAAGAGACACGTGCTCCACTATGTTCATCGCAGCCTTATTTATAATAGCCAGAAACTGGAAAGAACCCAGATGCCCTTCAACAGAGGAATGGATTCAGAAAATGTGGTACATCTACACAATGGAATATTACTCAGCTATCAAAAACAACGAGTTTATGAAATTCGTAGGCAAATGGTTGGAACTGGAAAATATCATCCTGAGTGAGCTAACCCATTCACAGAAAGCCATACATGGTATGCACTCATTGATAAGTGGCTATTAGCCCAAATGCTTGAATTACCCTAGATCCCTAGAACAAACGAAACTCAAGACGGATGATCAAAATGTGAATGCTTCACTCCTTCTTTAAATGAGGAAAAAGAATACCCTTGGCAGGGAAGGGAGAGGCAAAGATTAAAACAGAGACTGAAGGAACACCCATTCAGAGCCTGCCCCACATATGACCCATACATATACAGCCACCCAATTAGAGAAGATGGACGAAGCAAAGAAGTGCAGGCCTACAGGAACCGGATGTAGATCGCTCCTGAGAGACACAGCCAGAATACAGCAAATACAGAGGCGAATGCCAGCAGCAAACCACTGAACTGAGAATAGGCCCCCGTTGAAGGAATCAGAGAAAGAACTGGAAGAGCTTGAAGGTGCTCGAGACCCCAAAAGTACAACAATGTCAAGCAACCAGAGCTTCCAGGGACTAAGCCACTACCTAAAGACTATACATGGACTGACCCTGGACTCTGACCCCATAGGTAGCAATGAATATCCTAGTAAGAGCACCAGTGGAAGGGGAAGCCCTGGGTCCTGCTAAGACTGAACCCCCAGTGAACTAGACTATGGGGGGAGGGCGGCAATGGGGGGAGGGTTGGGTGGGGAACACCCATAAGGAAAGGGACGGGGGAGGGGGATGTTTGCCCGGAAACCGGGAAAGGGAATAACACTTGAAATGTATATAAGAAATACTCAAGTTAATAAAAAAAAAAAAAAAAAGAATGGGCCTGAATCCCCAGAATGACAGGAATACTCAACTAATAAAATCAAATTATATTTCCCCAACTGATTGACCTATCATTTTCTTTTCTCTTAATTGAGCCATCAGTATTCGATTACTGCAAACCTAATTAACTTGTGATGTTTGATTAATTAAATTAACAGAAATTAACTATATCTATTGAATGAAAAATTCCTGTGCATAAATTTCCATATTTAAGGGTTCTTAATTTTAGATGTACTTTTGAATTACTTTCTCTTGATATACATACATATGTTTCATAAATCTGAATACTGCATATATTTATAGGTATATATGAGATTCCCTCCCTTTGTCTATATGGAACTATATATATTTAGGGAAAAAACAGTGTTCAGAAAGTGTGAATAGGAAAATGAAGATTAGTGCTTTCTCTCATGCTGATTTGATTTTCTATAGTTTCTTTTGACAAGCTTAAGCAAAGGAGTTTGTTACTATTTTTAACAAATACAAGATTTTTGATGCAATATCTCTCCCATGGAGAGTCTACTGCTTCATGAGATTTCCCAGCATAAGGAAATAAGAACAAATGTGTATTAATCAGGGTCTCCTAAAAAAAAAGGGTGCATGTATGCATGTGTGTCTCTATATGTATCTCTCTCTCTCTCTCTCTCTCTCTCTCTGTGTGTGTGTGTGTGTGTGCGTGTGTGCATGTATGTGTGTGTGTGTGTGTGTGTGTGACTTATGAGAGTGGCTTACAGGCAGTGTCCAATAATGGTCATCTCTAAATAGAAGAACAAGTAATCAATAGTAGTTTGATCCACAAGATGGAATGTCTCAACTGGTCTTTAGTATGTGAATTCCAAAAAACTAGGCTCCAATGAATAAATTTATCAGCAAGAGTGAGGGCAAGCAGGGAAAATGCAAAAGATTCCTTCTTCCACATCCTTTATATATGCGATACTACTGGAAGGTATGACCCAGATAGGATGGGATTTTAATGTCAAGTGATCTGGATTTAATGTGGGTCTTTCTACCACAAGTGATTGAATTTAAGATGAGTCTTCATACCCATGAGAGGTTTTTATCTCATAGCTACTGAGGATTTAGTTAAATACAGATGTATTCAAGTTAACAGCCAATATTCATTAGATTATCTCAAGCAGAATAAGAAAAAGATGCAGTGTCCATCACGGGAAGAAAATAATAATAGCTCAATGATTGGGAAGTTCTGTGACAGAATATTATGAAAATAATATCACTTTTGATTTCAAACAATCATGTGAATATTATTCCTTTTTGAGAGAAATTCTGTGTTTTTGTCAAGTAAGAACATTTTACATAATTGTAAACTTGGGTCAATCAAAAATTTAAAACAATTACTAGGAAACATTTTATATCAGAAAAATTAGGCTACTCAAAACCCATTTTACTCTTGTGTTTTCCATACAGAAAGATATAAGACATATCCTTCCCACCAAGAGGCAATTTTTAATATAGAACTTATTTATATTTAGTGTTCACATATCTCTGAACCTCAGAAATTGTGTGATTTTTTTGGATGACTGTGAGCCAACTGGTTTAAGATTTGAATCCAGATTTTATTGAAATAATGCCTTGTTATATAACCCAGGCTGGCCTAGAACTCTCTATCACCCTGCCTTAGCCTTCTAAGTACTGGAATGGTAGGTGTTCATCACCATGTCTAACTAAACCTAACCACAATTTAACAATAACTCGTAACTCCAAAGTGTAGTATATTGAATACTTCTAATAAAATTGAATTAAACTGTTCAGTGAAGTCTCTGTTGTAATTGAAGAGAGGGAGCCCTCTAGAGAACTTAAATCCCTTTGCAGGACCTTCAGCTTCTGGCCTTTGACCTTTCTGGAACTCGATTTGCTACCTGCTTTCTTCTGACTTTATCCCACAGCGAAATCATACTTCCCTGGTCTCACACAACTAAAAGGCTCTGGATGTAAAAATGCGTTGGATTAACAGAAATATGTGAGGCTTAGTTCTTACCTGCTGTGCCGCCTAGCTTTATGTCAAATTGACACAGCTAGAATCATTTAGAAGAGAGAATTTCAATTGAGAAAGTGCTTCTATCAGATTGGTCTAGGGATTATTTTTAATTGATGGTTGATGTAGGAGGGCTCAACTCACTGTGAATGGTGACACCATGACCTGGCCATCCTGAGATATAAGAGAAAAAGACAGGAAGAGCAAACGATAAGGAGCAAACTAATAATGAGCACTCTCCCATGGCCTCTGTATCAGCTCCTACCTCCAAGTTCCTGACCCGACATTCCTCAGTGATGGGCTGTTACATAAAAGTTGTAGGATGAAATAAATATTTTCTTAAGTTATTGGTCACGTTGTCTTTTATATCAATAAAAACCTAAATAGTGCATCTGACAGCATATGGTTAGCTCTAAACTGAAGTCTGACTCAAAAAGAAGTATTTCTGGCAGAATTCCCAGTCCTTGGGCTAGTTAATAGTACAAGTGAAGTCATTTATTTATAAATATTCAGGAATTTATTCCCTGAAACACTCTTAATACTGACATCAAATAAAGGCATCCTTTTAAGGAGGTAAAACATTTTGAGAATACAGAAGGTATGGTCTTAAATGAGGGCTTTCTCCTTCTCACACATGAAAACAAAAACAGGTTCCAGTTAATTTGAACATATTGATAGTGTGTAAGTAGCTCTGATTTCAGAAGACTCCTATCTCTTTTGTAAATCCAGTGTCTTTGAATATTGTTTTATAAGGGCTAAATTGCCGACATCTAGTTGTTTTCCTCTGAATGTCAGGATGCTGTCGCTCTTCTCCCAGTTCTCATAGAAAAATAAGGCAGTTCTGTAGAAGTTAAACCTTGTTCTTCCCCTCAGCCCCATGCATCCAGAAATAAGATTCAGAATCAAATACATTTACAAATACCTTGGCCATATAGCTAAGCTCTTCTCTGACTAGACAAAACTTATTATAAACCATTTTCTTTAACCTACATTCTGCCATGTAGAGGGTAACTTAGATAACATCTGTCTGCCTCAACACATCTTCCCAGAGAATCTCCCACCTGGCTCTGTCCCAGAATACTTTCTCTGTCCCAGATATCCCACCTCGATTTCCTGCCTAAACCATTGGCCATAAGCTTATTTATTTATTTATTTATTTATTTATTTATTTATTTATTATGCACATACTATTCTGCCTGCATATCTGCCCTCATGTCTGAAGAGGGCACCAGATGTCATTATGTATAGAAGTGATCCACCAGGTGGTTACTGGGAATTGAACTCATGACCTCTGGAAAATCAGTCAATACTCTTAACCTCTGGGACATCTCTTCAGCCCCAGTCATAGACTTTTTAATGTGTGATTCATCTATACAATATGTAAGATATTCTCTCTACAATTTTCCTTTTTAGTCCAATAAAATGCTCCTTTCCTTTCAAATATGAATCAAATACAATTATAATAATTATGAAAACTATAAGGTATGACATATTTATAATGTCCAATCTATAGAATTTAGCAATAAAGGAAAATTTTCTAGTATCTATCCTATCTTAGTGCATTTAAAATTTTGTACATAACTCAAATTTTATCCTAACATATTACCATCCTAAAAATATCTTCTTGAAACTAGCACATATTCTTAAATCCTAAACAACTTAAGCTTATAGTAAGACTCTATCTACTCTTCATCCCTATCAGAGACATAAGAAGAAATAAATATTACCTGAATATAAAAGAGGGGCTGAGACACAACTTTCAAAAATTATAAAAATGACAGAGACAGCTGATTGCCTGGATAGTCCACAATAGCCTCTCTATTATGTTGGATCATCTATCTTCAACCTTCTGACCCAGAATACCTGACAGACCATTTTTAAAGCAGGAATTATGAAGGACTTGCTTACACTGTATTGGCAGAGTTTGGCAATCAATTTCCCTGCATCTATTTGTCATTTCTAGACAGATTTGTCTGTAGTTGAATCATTTGTCTGCCACAATTGAAGCAACTCATATGGAGGTTGTTGGTGCTCATCATTTTCTTTGAGCGTACTGCCAGGAGCAGACCTGTCTCCTTATCAAACATGATTTTTAATAATAGAACATCTTTAAATGCAATATTCTGAGGATCTCTGTGGATTATTAAGACTATCTCTCTACCTATTTATTCAGCTATCCATTTATTTATGCAGCTCTAATTCTAAATCCCACCAGTATGGGAAAGGCAAGGGGATTACAAGAAAGGTCTGTAATTTATGACTGGAGCTGGTTTAGCCAGTACAGGCACATGCCACCAAGCATTGACAAGAGTTCAATCTCACGAACCCATGTGTGGAAGAAGAAAACGGACATATGCACATATATATCGTATAAGCACATGTATAATGAAATGTACCAAAATAAAGCCTATAATTTAATCAATATCACACCCCTGATAAAATGCTTTCCCATGGATTTTACCTCTGGGAGAAAAGTACTATATAACATTTTAAAGGAAAAATCCTATAAATCATGAGAGTGGAATAATGAAAGGATGTTAAATGTGATCTTATACATAGCCACAGTGTTTTCTTCAGTTTTTTTTTTTTTTATTAACTTGAGTATTTCTTATATACATTTCGAGTGTTATTCCCTTTCCCGGTTTCCGGGCAAACATTCCCCTCCCCCTTCCCCTTCTTTATGGGTGTTCCCCTCCCCATCCATCCCCCCTTGCCGCCCTCCCCCCAACAATCTAGTTCACTGGGGGTTCAGTCTTAGCAGGACTCAGGGCTTCCCCTTCCACTGGTGCTCTTACTAGGATATTCATTGCTACCTATGGGGTCAGAGTCCAGGGTCAGTCCATGTATAGTCTTTAGGTAGTGGTTTAGTCCCTGGAAGCTCTGGTTGGTTGGCATTGTTGTACATATGGGGTCTCGAGATACTACAAGCTCTTCCAGTTCTTTCTCTGATTCCTTCAACGGGGGCCTATTCTCAATTCAGTGGTTTGCTGCTAGCATACGACTCTGTGTTTGCTGTATTCTGGCTGTGTCTCTCGGAAGAGATCTATATCCGGCTCCTGTCAGTCTGCACTTCTTTGCTTCATCCATCTTGTCAAATTGGATGGCTGTATATGCATGGGCCACATGTGGGGCAGGCTCTGAATGGGTGTTCCTTCTGTGTCTGTTTTAATCTTTGCCTCTCTCTTCCCTGCCAAGGGTATTCTCGTTCCCCTTTTAAAGAAGGAGTGAAGCATTCACATTTTGATCATCCGTCTTGAGTTTCATTTGTTCTAGGCATCTAGGGT
The DNA here is from genome assembly GCF_021556685.1 of Rattus norvegicus. Classification (NCBI taxonomy): domain Eukaryota; kingdom Metazoa; phylum Chordata; class Mammalia; order Rodentia; family Muridae; genus Rattus; species Rattus norvegicus. The sequence continues at coordinate 104,122,082 of NC_141535.1, read as the reverse complement.
AATTCAAGCATTTGGGCTAATAGCCACTTATCAATGAGTGCATACCATGTGTGTTTTTCTGTGATTGGGTTACCTCACTCAGGATGATATTTTCCAGTTCCGACCATTTGCCTACAAATTTCATAAAGTCATTGTTTTTGATAGCTGAGTAATATTCCATTGTGTAGATGTACCACATTTTCTGTATCCATTCCTCTGTTGAAGGGCATCTGGGTTCTTTCCAGCTTCTGGCTATTATAAATAAGGCTGCGATGAACATAGTGGAGCATGTGTCTTTTTTATATGTTGGGGCATCTTTTGGGTATATGCCCAAGAGAGGTATAGCTGGATCCTCAGGCAGTTCAATGTCCAATTTTCTGAGGAACCTCCAGACTGATTTCCAGAATGGTTGTACCAGTCTGCAATCCCACAAACAATGGAGGAGTCTTCCTCTTTCTCCGCATCCTCGCCAGCATCTGCTGTCACCTGAGTTTTTGATCTTAGCCATTCTCACTGGTGTGAGGTGAAATCTCAGGGTTGTTTTGATTTGCATTTCCCTTATGACTAAAGATGTTGAACATTTCTTTACGTGCTTCTCGGCCATTTGGCATTCCTCAGCTGTGAATTCTTTGTTTAGCTCTGAACCCATTTTTTAATAGGGTTATTTATCTCCCTGCAGTCTAACTTCTTTAGTTCTTTGTATATTTTGGATATAAGGCCTCTATCTGTTGTAGGATTGGAAAAGATCTTTTCCCAATCTGTTGGTTGCCGTTTTGTCCTAACCACAGTGTCCTTTGCCTTACAGAAGCTTTGCAGTTTTATGAGATCCCATTTGTCGATTCTTGATCTTAGAGCATAAGCCATTGGTGTTTTGTTCAGGAAATTTTTTCCAGTGCCCATATGTTCGAGATGCTGCCCTAGTTTTTCTTCTATTAGTTTGAGTGTATCTGGTTTGATGTGGAGGTCCTTGATCCACTTGGACTTAAGCTTTGTACAGGGTGATAAGCATGGATCGATCTGCATTCTTCTACATGTTGACCTCCAGTGGAACCAGCACCATTTACTGAAAATGCTATCTTTTTTCCATTGGATGGTTTTGGCTCCTTTGTCAAAAATCAAGTGCTCATAGGTGTGTGGGTTCATTTCTGGGTCTTCAATTCTGTTCCATTGGTCTATCTGTCTGTCTCTGTACCAATACCATGCAGTTTTTATCACTATTGCTCTTTAATACTGCTTGAGTTCAGGGATAGTGATTCCCCCTGAAGTCCTTTTATTGTTGAGGATAGTTTTAGCTATCCTGGGTTTTTTGTTATTCCAGATGAATTTGCAAATTGTTCTGTCTAACTCTTTGAAGAATTGGATTGGTATTTTGATGGGGATTGCATTGAATCTGTAGATCGCTTTTGGTAAAATGGCCATTTTTACTATATTAATCCTGCCAATCCATGAGCATGGGAGATCTTTCCATCTTCTGAGGACTTCTTCAATTTCTTTCTTCAGAGTCTTGAAGTTCTTATTGTACAAATCTTTTACTTGCTTGGTCTGAGTCAGTTTTTAACTTCACTTTTTCGAGGACTTTTTATTTTATTTAATATTGTTTTAGCATTTTGTTTTATTTAATTTTTAATTAATTGATTTATTTAAAAATGTCTTATTTGTATTTTAACTGTCATTTCAATCTAATATTTCTTTTTTAGAATCTAATATATAAGCTATCATATCAAGAAAAAATGAAGTGAAATTTAAGAGTTTCTTCTCTCTAAAAATAAAATTGCTAAAAATCTCCAATCCAGGAATAAATTGACTTTGAAACTCTCTCAACTTGAAATCTTGTTTTGATGATGATTACATTGGGACAAGAGTTGTGGAAAAAAATAAAACCAGGAGCTGTCTCACATTCATTTTGTTTTTTCTTGTCCATTCCTCATTACCCTGGTAGGTCCTCATGATGGTTGCCACTCTATCGCAAAGGAAAACCTTTTAAAGGAAAACAGGAAGAATCAAAAGATAATAGAATCATTACTTAGACACTTCTTGGCAATGAGTTTTGTATCTGTCATTACAAATTCATTTTTAGATCAACATTAAATATACATGCTAAAATCTTTACCGTCTCCTCTTTGAACAAAAACTACATGTAAGTTACACCTATTATTAAGTAGCACTAGACCTGGGATCTGAACTTGGACTGACTCCAGTGACTTATTTCTAATGATATTTCTCCTCGGAGCAACCCACTAAAGTCTACAGTGTTCAGTATCATGGTGTTTCTTTATCACCTACTATCGGCAGCCCTTTTTCGTACAAGCAAATACTGTGCTAGCATCTAAACATATTTTATGCTGATTCTGACTGCAAGCAAATACCAACATCATTTGAACAGTAGAATAGCTAGGTGCTTAGACAGGGACACTGAGGCTAATGTATACGCACATAAAATTGGGAGACTGAAGCAGATTTCCCTGTAGATAGGACACCTCCTCTCCTCTCCTCTCCTCTCCTCTCCTCTCCTCTCCTTTCTCCTCCCCTCCCCTCTCCTCTTCTCTTCTCTTTCTGCTTCCTTCCTGTAGAAGTAATATTGCTAGCTGCCTTACACTCCTACCACCATACCTCTCACCATAATGATTTGTGCAAACTATGAGCCAAAATAACACTTCTTTTTTTTTTCACTTGCTTTTGTTGAGTATTCTGCCATAGCAACAAGGAAAATATCTAATTTGAAAAATTGTTATTGAGGCCTCCATTTTCTGTGATAGACCCGACCGTGAGATTCACTAGTTTTTGGAACTGGTCTGTGGGAGGAATGATAGGACTTTCCAGTCCCTGACACCACAACTTTCCGCAACGATGGACTGTATCCTCCAACTGTGAGCCAAAATGAGCTTTTCTTTCCTCAATTTCCTGTTGTCACAAAACAAGAAAAGCATAAGATACAACAAATTTGGCCTAGAAATGGCTTCAATGAAATAATCACGTACACTATTTTAACAGCATAAAAGTCATTAATTTAGCTGTCTCAACGAGGTTGTCTTAACTCAATATTCAGTAAAAAGCCATAGTTTTTTTCACCCATTAGTATATTAGTACAAATTAAAATTCAACATGTCTGAAGATATTTTTATCTAAATCATTTGCTTTTCTTTTTTATTAAGTATTTTATTTATTTACATTTCAAATGCTGTACCCTCCATGAACCGTCCTCCCCCACTCACTTACCCACCCATTCTTACGTCACCCTCCTAATGCCCCTTCTCTGGGGCATCAAGCCTCCACAGGACCAAGCACATTCTCTTCCACTGTTGCCAGATAAGGCAGTCCTCTGCCACATATGCAGTGGGAGCCACAGATCAGCCCATGTATATTCCTTGGTTGACGGTTTCGTTCCTGGGAGCTCTGAGTGGTCCAGTTAGTTGATATTGTTCTTCCTGTGGAGATGCAATCTCCTTCAACTCCTTCAGTCCTCCTAGCTCTTCCATTGGATTCCTGGGCTCAGTCTGATGGTTGGCTGTGAGTATCTGCATCTGACTTAGTCAGGTGCTGGCAGAGCTTCTTAGAAAACAGCCATGCTAGGTTTCTGTTTGCAACCACAGCTTGTAATCTGCAATAGTATCAAGTTTGGTGTCTACAGATGGGATGGACCCTAAGGTGGGGAAGTCTCTTGATGGCCTTTCCTTATGTCTCTGCTCCATTTTTTTAATACCTGCATCTCCTCTAGACAGGAACAATTCTGGGTCAAAATCGAGATGATGTGGGTGGACCCATGCCTTAACTGGGGGTCATGTCTATCAACTGCAGGTGGTCTCTTCAGGTCCTATAACACCACTGTTGGGCTTTTGGCTAATGTCATCCCCATTGGGTTTTGGAATCCTCTTGAACCCCTAGCATCTGGGATATTCTACTGGGTCCACTCCACTTCCCCACCCCTACTGCTACACATTTCCACTCATTCTCCTGGCCCTGTGGACTTCTATCCTGTCCATTTCCAATATCTGCTAATGCCACCATTTTAGCCCTCCCCTCCCCTAGCCCACCCAGGTACCTCCCTCCCTCTGCCTCCAGTGACTATTTTGTTCCCTCTTCTAAGTGGAATTGAAGCATCTTCACACTGGTCTTCCTTCTTGTTATTTGTCATATGCTCTGTGAGTTGAATCCTGGATATTCTGAGTTTTGAGGCTAATATCCACTCATCAGTGAGTACATACCATGTATGTCCATTTGGGTCTGGGTTACCTCACTCAGAATGATATTTTCTAGTCCCCTCTATTTGCCTGCAAAATTCATGAAGTGATCCTTTTTAATAGCTGAGTAGTATTCCATTGTGTAAGTGTACCACATTTTCTGTATCTAATTATGTCAGCTGAGACAAATGTGTTGTCTCCACCTTCTAGCTATTAAAAATAAGGCTATTATGAATATAATGGAGCAAGTGCCCTTGTGATATGGTGGTGCATTTTTGGGGTATGCACCCAGGAGTAGTATAGCTAGGTCTTCAGATAGAGCTATTTTCAGTTTTCTGAGGAACTGCCATAATGATTTCCAAAAAGTTGTACCAGCTTACAGTTCCACAAGGAATGGAGGAGTGTTCCCTTTCTCCATATACTCACCACCATCTGCTGTCAGCAGAGTTTTTGATCCTTAGCCATTCTGATTGGTTTGAAATAGAATCTCAGGGTTTTGATTTGCATTTCCCTGTGACTAGGGATGTGGAACATTTCGTTTCTATTAGGTATTTTATTTATTTACATTTCAAATATTATCCCCTTTCCTGGTATCCAAAATGGAAACCCCCTATTCCATCTCCCCTCCCCCTGCTTCTATGAGGGTGCTTCCCCACCTCTCCATCCACTCCCACCTCCCCACCCTGGCATTCCTCTAAACAGGGGCATCTAGCCTTCACAGGACCAAGGGCATCTCCTCCCTTTGGTGTCTGACAAGGCCATCCTCTGCTATGTATGATGCTGGAGCCATGAGTTCCTTCATGTGTACTCTTTGGTTGGTGGTTTAGTTCCTGGGAACTGTCAGGGAAGGGGGATGTTGATTGGTTCATATTATTGTTCTTTCTATGGGGTTGCCAGTCCCTTCTGCTCCTTCAGTCCTTTCTCTAACTCCTCCATTGGGGACCCTGTTCTCAATCCAATGGTTGGCTGTGAGCATCCGCCTCTGTATCTTTCAGGTGCTGGCAGAGCCTCTCAGGAGACATTTGTATCAGGCTCCACAATAGTGTCTGGGTTTGGTGTCTGTATATGGGATGGAAAATCTCAGCCATTTGAGATTTCTCAGTTGAGAATTCTTCATTTAGCTCTGTGCCCCATTTTGAAATTGGTTTACTTGTTTTTCTGGAGTCTAACTTCTTGAGTTCTTTGTATAATTTAGTTATTACCCCTCTATAGAATGTAGGGTTGGTAAAGGTCTTTTCCAAATCTGTAGGTTACCAATTTGTCCTATCAACAGTATCCTCTACCTTACAGAAGCTTTTCAATTTCATGAGGATCCATTTGTCAATTGTTAGAGTTTGAGCCATTGGTGTTCTGTTCAGGAAATTTTCCCCTGTGCCAATCTGTTCAAGACTATTTCCCACTTTCTCTTCTATTATATTCAGCATATCTGGTTTTACATTGAATTCCTTGATCTACTTGGATTTGAGCTTTTTACAAGGAATAAAAAATGGATCAATTAGCATTTTTCCACATGGAGACCACCAGTTAGGCCAGCACCATTTTTTAAAGATGCTTTCTTTTATTCCACTGTATGGTTTTGGCTACTTTGTCAAAGATCAAGTAACTGTAGACATAGTGATATATTTCTGGGTCTTCAATTACAGTCTATTGATTGACCTGTCTGTCTCTGTACAAATACCATGCTGTTTTTATCACTATTGCTCTAGAGTATAGCTTAAAGTCAAGGATATTGATTCCCCCAGAAGTTCTTTTACTGTTGAGAATTGTTTTCAATATCCTGGATTTTTTGTTATTTCATATGAAGTTGAGAATTGTTCTTTCTATCTCTGTGAAGAATTGAGTTGGAATTTTGATGGAGACTGCATTGAATGCTTTTGGTAAGCTGGCCATGTTTACTATGTTAATCCTACTAATCCATGAGCAAGAGAAATCTTTCCATCTTCTGAAGTCTTCTTTAATTTCTTTCTTCAGAAACTTGAAGTTCTTGTAATACAGATCTTTCACTTGCTTGGTTAGAGTCACACCAAGGTATTTTATATTACTTGTGACTACTATGATGGATGTTGTTTCCCTAATTTCTTTCTCAGCCCATTTATCCTTTGAGTAGAGGAAAGCTACTGAGTTGTTTGAGTTAATTTTATATCCACCCAATTTGCTGAAGTTGTTTATCAGGTGGAGGATTTCTCTGGTAGAATTTTTGGGGTCACATAAGTATACTACCATATCATCTGCAAATAATGATACTTTAACTACTTCCTTTCCAATTTGACCTCCTTTTGTTATTTAATCGCTCTTGCTAAAACTTTAAGTACTGAAAAAATAAGGAGAGTGGGCAGATTTTAGTGGGATAGTTTCAAATTTTTCTCAGTTTAATTTGATGTTGGCTGTTGGTTTGCTGTGTATTGCTTTTATTATGTTTGGGTATGTGCCTTGAATTCCTGATCTCTTCAAGACTTTTAACATGAAGGGATGTTGTATTTCATTGAAGGCTTTTTCAGCATCTAATCAGATGATCATATGATTTTTTTTCTTTTGAGTTTGTTTATATAGTGGATTATGTTGATAGATTTCTGTATATTGAACCATTGCTGAATCTCTGGGATGAAGCCTACTTGATTTTGATGAAGCATCATTTTGATGTGTTCTTGGATTCAGTTTGCAAGAATTTCATTGAGTATTTTTGCATCAATATTCATAAGCAATGTTTTCCTTAAGTTCTCTTTTTTTGTTGAGTCTTTGTATGGTTTAGGTATCTGTGTAACTGAGACTTCATAGAATGAAGTAGGTAATAGTGGGTTTTAATTTTGTGGAATAGTTAGATAAGTATTGTTTTAAGTCCTTTTTGAAGACCTGATAAAATCCTGCATTAAATCATCTGGCCCTGGGCTCTTTTTGTATGTTTTTAGTGACTGGTTCTATTTCCTTAGGGCTTTTGGGACTGTTTAGATAGTTTATCTGATCCTGATTTAACTTTGGTATGTAGTATCTGTCCAAAAATATTCTATTTTATCTAAATATTCCAGTTTTGTTGAGTATAGGCTATTGTAGTAGAATCTGACCTTTTTTTTAATTTACTCAGTTTCTACTGTTATGTTTCCCTTTTCATTTCTGATTTTGTTAATTTGGATACTGTTCCTGTGTCTTTTAGTTAGCTTGGCTAGGGGTTTATCTATCTTGTTGATTTTTCTCATAGAACCATCTCTTAGTTTTCTTAAATTTTTTTGTATCATTCTATTTGTTTCTACTCGGCTGATTTCAGTCCTCAGTTTGATTATTTCCTGCTGTCTACTCCTCTTGAATGTGTTTGCTTCTTTTTGTTCTAGAGTTTTCAGATATGCTGTTAAGTTGCTAGTGTGTAGGATCTCTCCAATTTCTTTATGAAGGCACTTAGTGCTTCCTTTTAGCACTGCTTTCACTGTGTCTCATAAGTATGGGTATGCTGAACCTTCATTTTCATTAAATTCTAAAAGTCTTTAATTTCCTTCTTTATTTCTTCCCTGACCAGGCTATCATTGAGTAGATAGTTGTTCAATTTCCATGAGTATGTAGACTTTCTGTTGTTTTTGTTGTTATTGAAGACAAGACTTACTACGTGTGAACTGATAGAACACATGGGATTATTTCAATTGCATCTCTTGAGGCTTCTTTTGTGTTCGATTATATGGTCAGTTTTGGAGAAGGTACCATGAGGTGCTAAGAAGGTACATTCTTTTGTTTGGGGGTGAAATGTTCTGAAGATATGTTAAGTCCATTTGGTTCTTAACTTCTGTTAGTTTCACTGTGTCTCTGTCTAGTTTCTTTTGCCATTAGCTGTCCATTTGTGAGAGTTTTGAACTCTTCCACCAGTATTGTGTTTTTGAGCTTTAGTAGTGTTTCTTTAACAATGTGGATGCCCTTGAATTTGGGGCGTAGATGTTCAGAATTGAGAGTTCATCTTGGAATTTTCCTTTGATGAGTATGAAATATGCTTCCCCATTTCTTTTGATAAGTTATAGTTGAAAGTCTACTTTATTGATATTAGAATGGCTACTCCAGCTTGCTTCTTCAGACCATTTGCTTGGGAATTTTTTCTTCATTTTCTTTTCAAATGGTACAAAAACTGCTTTTTTTATTTTAAATGTTTAATTTATATGTAATCTTGAAATTCTTCAATGGTCTTTCCCTTTCTTTTTTTTTTTATTAACTTGAGTATTTCCTATATACATTTCAAGTGTTATTCCCTTTCCCGGTTTCCGGACAAACATCCCCCTCCCCCCTCCCCTTCCTTATGGGTGTTCCCCTCCCAACCCTCCCCCCATTGCCGCCCTCCCCCCATAGTCTAGTTCACTGGGGGTTCAGTCTTAGCAGGACCCAGGGCTTCCCCTTCCACTGGTGCTCTTACTAGGACATTCATTGCTACCTATGAGGTCAGAGTCCAGGATCAGTCCATGTATAGTCTTTAGGTAGTGGCTTAGTCCCTGGAAGCTCTGGTTGCTTGGGATTGTTGTACTTTTGGGGTCTCGAGCACCTTCAAGCTCTTCCAGTTCTTTCTCTGATTCCTTCAACGGGGGTCCTATTCTCAGTTCAGTGGTTTGCTGCTGGCATTCGCCTCTGTATTTGCTGTATTCTGGCTGTGTCTCTCAGGAGCGATCTACATCTGGCTCCTGTCGGTCTGCACTTCTTTGCTTCATCCATCTTGTCTAATTGGGTGGCTGTATATGTATGGGCCACATGTGGGGCAGGCTCTGAATGGGCGTTCCTTCAGTCTCTGTTTTAATCTTTGCCTCTCTCTTCCCTGCCAAGGGTATTCTTGTTCCCCTTTTAAAGAAGGAGTGAAGCATTCACATTTTGATCATCTGTCTTGAGTTTCATTTGTTCTAGGCATCTAGGGTAATTCAAGCATTTGGGCTAATAGCCACTTATCAATGAGTGCATACCATGTATGTCTTTCTGTGATTGGGTTAGCTCACTCAGGATGATATTTTCCAGTTCCAACCATTTGCCTACGAATTTCATAAAGTCGATGTTTTTGATTTGCATTGTATACGGATGCTCTTAGTCAATCGCTGTGTGTTCTTTTAACCCCATACTTCAATGAATATAATTACATATTTTAAATTAGTTTATAAGACAAGGTAAGATTTTTATGGCTGTAAAATCACATAGACTTTTTATCACCAGCACAATATTTCAGGTAAATATAATGCACTCTGGGTTTTGGATGAAGAAAGATTATCTGCTTAGTTTATGGTCTTTTTAGAAGCAGTTCTAAAGGTAAATGACAGAGCCTTCAGCTGGCAAGAGGGCAGTAAATATGGTAAACATCTCTAGAAAATGGAAAATGATTCTGGTGCCAAGGACAAAACCAGACAATAAGGTAGTTTTTTTTAAATTAAAATCCACTATTGTATATGGATATTCCTTCAGTTAATCTTATTGATTATAACATACATCTTTTCCTATAAGATTTCAACACTTAATAGCTGAAATATTATCCCCACTTTCTAAAGAGTAAAGAATAATATTCGACATAGTTTTCCAAGATCAAATAGCAATCTTAATATGTCAGGGCTCTTCCTGAGATATCTGTACCCAGGCAAGATAGAGTAACAGGGACCAGATATAACTGTCCCAGTGAAAACAAGAAATAATTTGGATAGTTGTGACTCAATGGTCTCCAAGACAATGGCCATTAGGTTTAACAAAGACCTATGATTCATATCTCTCAGGGTTCCTGAGAGACAAATGAAAGTCAGTGATTGTCCCAATGCCCAGAAGCAATTTCAAATCAAGATTCAGAGGATACATGCTCAAGCAAAACTTGAAGCCTTTCTAAGCTGAGGGCATGGAGTTGAGAGAAGCCCAAAAGACTTGAGTCTACAAAACAGTACAGCAGGGAGGAGACAACTCACCAAGAAAAGGCCTAGAAACCTACCAAGGTCTCCGGAGGGTACTCCTAAAGCATGGGCACCAGGTATTACATTCAGAAAGAAAATGAAAGTAACTCCTGTATCAAACATAGCTTTGAATCTACCTAACAAAATCTAAATGCTTGACTCCTAAAGAGTCAAAGTTTGGACACAGCTCAACAACTTCACAAAAGAAACCTAGAGAATTTTAATTTAAAATGATAAAATACACAACAAAGTAAAATTCATGATGTTTATCGTTCATTATAAAACTATCATGTATACAAAGAGGCAAGAAATGTTCATAAAAATGAAAAATAATAGAAATAATTCTGTAATCGCACAAATAGCAATATTATCATGTTAGGACATTAAATGTTTTTGTAACTACATTCCTCATGTTTAGGAAGCTGGATGAAAGCATGGACATGATAAATAGAGCCATGGAAGTTATATGAGTGGTTATATATTTTTCAATCCTCCATCTTCCACTCCAACTCCTTCTGTGTCCTCACTACCTCTTGAGTTCATGTCCTTTTCTTGTCTAATTATTACTGATAAACGCACATATACACACACAAATAAATACATATGTGTGTGAGTCCATGTTCCTCATTTGTACACATGCATGGTGGCATCATACACATGCAATGTGTGCATCGGAATGACAAGTCTGTGGAGCATTTTCTTAACTATTGATTGATGTGGGAAAGGCCCAGGCTTCTATGAGTGGAGCCACCACTGGCAGGTAGACCTCGGTTGTACAAAAAAGCAGACTACACCTGACATGGAGACCAAAAGAGTAAGTAGTGTTTTCCCATGGTTCTGCATCAGTTCCTGCTTCCAAGTTACTGTCCTGATATTATCCTTCTAGAGGTAAATACACAAATGATGTCAGAAGCTCTGAGTGTGGCTACTCTGCCTTTCTCCCAGTAAACTTAACTTGAGGCCAGATGCTTCTGATTAATACTAGACTCTTCTAAAATCTGCTTTTCAGAGGATGGCAAGCCACTATCTAAACCTATCTTACACAGAATCTCCTGTCCTGTCCTTGCTCCTGGGGAATATTCTACCACCTTCCATATCTAGAAATCCTTCACTCCTAAATGCCATTCCTTGGAAAAGTAGCTACAAATAGACTTCAATGTGGCACCTTCTGAGATGTTACAAAAATTTTGACACGTGACCACAATCTTCCTTCCATGTTCTCTGTTTTTTTTTCTTTTTGGTAAAGCCTGAAATGTTATCACTTCATGTGAAAGATAATAACATGAAAGATAATAAAACATACTTTTTCATATTTCTTTTTATTTAACTTTTCTGAGAACCTCCTACATGAGGATTTATATTTTTTCACTCCTCCATCTTCCACGCCAACTCCTTCTGTGTCCTCACTACCTCTAGAGTTCATGCCCTTTTCTTCCCTAATTATTACTGATAAACACACATAAACACACACAAATAAATACATATGTGTGTGAGTCCATGTTCCTCATTTGTACACATGCATAGTGGCATCATATACATGCAATGTGTGCATCGGAATGACAAGTCTGTGGAGCATTTTCTTAACTACTGATTGATGTGGGAAAGACCCAGGCTTCTATGAGTGAAACCACCACTAGACCTTGGTTGTACAAAAAAGCAGACTACACCGGACCTGGAGACCAAAACAGTAATTAGTGTTTTCCCATGGTTCTGCATCTGTTCCTGCTTCCAAGTTCCTGTCCTGAGTGCCTGCCAAAGCTTCCCTTCTAACTTGTAAGATATAATAAACCCCTCCTTCTCAAGTTAGTTTTCCTCATGGTATTTATCAAAGAAGGTGAACTAAAACAGTGTATTTATGGCTCACTATTTGGGTCTCATGGGGCAGATTTTACCACTTGGATAATCACTTGGTATGGGAGAAAACTGATATCCTTCCCTCTATAATCATAGATCTTTATGTACACATGAACCTTGTAAATTTCCTCCAGCCATGTTGACATGGCAAGTGATAACATTATGTGGGTCTTATTTAGGTGACCTTATTGTTGAAAGTTCATGGGTGTCTTTTATAAACAGAAGATACAGCAGACATTCTTGTACATATGTACATCTCTGATCTCTAAGCTTTATTTAGGTATAGATCTTGCTTTGTAGATACGTCAATTGAGATTGGACATTTCATAAAATTAGTATGCTTGCAGCTCCACAATTTTTTGAAGGTACAACACAAAAGGATAGGGACTATGCTATTCAGACAAATTACCCAATTAATCAAAATGTACATGCTATCATTGATTAAAACATGGAATATCCTTATAATAATTAAGCTACTTCTTCTCCAACAAAGCTTAAAAGTAAATTGACTTGTTTAAGAAATTTTATTAGGGCAAAAGAGACAAACAATGTAAGTGCTAGCCAAGTGTCACTCATAATGAGAAACACAGCTTATTCTTAAGTATTAATCTAGTTTAAATCATTGTTCAATGTGTCTACTTAATCAAATCAGATAAGGTCTCTCTTTGTATTTTCATGTTCATTTGTGTTCTAAAACCTAAAAGAAATATACTTTTACCAAAACCATGAATGTAGCCTTGTGCTATAAATTGTAGGTAATTCCATAGCCAGGCCATGAACTTTACCTTAAGATATGCAACAATGAAGCACTCAAAAGTAAGTTTTTCAAAGTATTAAAATATGCTACATGTATCTGTTTTCACCAGTGTATGACAATAGTCTCCTTCACTAAGGATCACATGGGAACACTATTTGACATTAATTGAAAAAATGTCAAAATAAAAAGTGCACATATACAAATATAAAATATTTTGTCCTCCATCCATCCACATGGCAATTTCACTTTAGTGAAATGGAACTTGAAGATGCACACAGTATCTTCGACCAGACAGAGAAAGGAGAAATGAAAAATACGTTGCTGGTAGGGACAAGATAAGAAAGACTGGTGGGATGAGGCTCAGGCTGCCATCTGAGGTTGTTTGAAAAAGGCAAAGCTCATCTTAGGCACAAGCTGAGTAACTTTGTCAGAGAAGTCCACAATTCTGTCTCAAATTTACTCCAAATATTTTGTTAAGTGAAAATGTTAGAACGATATAGTAGCATCTTGCTTAATCTTCAAATCTGCTTTCAAAGCTGTAAAATTAGAGAGTTGACATTGGTCTCAAAATGACAAATAGGAAGCCCTAGAACCAAGGCCAATCATAGAAGAGTTTAATTTAGTCTCACAGTTTTTGATTGTTTGTTATCATTTATACTAGTGACAATGTTTCCAAAAATTATTTCACATAAAATAGGTAATGTAGCTTGGTTTTAAAATCAGATTTGCAATAGTTGACAAGTAAATTCTTGCCTCCCTCCCAAAATGAACCACACACTCCTTTCATTGCCACTCATGCTTCTATATTTCCATTATTTCCGGATCCTGTGTTTGAGTGAAAGACTCCTGGAGCTCCAAGTTTATATGGTTCATTACAAAATTAAATGTTGTGAACCTTTTCAAGAGAAGTAAAAGACATAAAGAAGAGTAATTCAACTACATGCTTTATAATGGTGAGGGAGCTCTGCTTGGATGGCCAAGACAGCACTAATAATTCTGTGTTTGTTTCCACCTGCAAAAGACATACATTGATCTTCATGATCCTCTAAAGAGGAAAAATAAGTTTGACTATCTGCTCTACATTAAAATAACATAAGCTTCAGTTTTGTTTTTAATATAAAGACAATATTTTTATTCTGGATATAGCATAAAAAGCATTGTTTATTTATTTATTTGTTTGTTTGTTTGTTTGTTTATTTGTTTGTTTGTTTATTATTTAGATTATAACTGAAGCCAATTGTGCTTTATGCACAACTATGGCTACAGGAATAGACTGATGTCTAAAACATAATTTTTGTATGTAAATTGGAGTCTGTTCATACCAAGATGTCTAAAGTGATATGCATATTATGTTATTCTCACAAAATTCTATTGAACTTTACCTGCCTTTATGTAGATATGTCCATCCTAATTAGTTTTGCATTATTTTACATGACAATGAAGTAATCCCAAAATGTTATCAGTAGAAAAATACAGAATTATACAATGATCAGAAAGTGAAATCTCTAGAATCATATTTAAAAATAGCAATCACTACATGATAACTGAGAAAGTCAAGGAAGAACAGGAAAAACTAGAGCAGCTGCAAGCAAGAGAAGCATTCTATTTCTAAGGAACATTTTTCATTTCGTTAGTTGATTCACTAACCAAAGGTCTGTAGTGACTTGGCTCTGTTCAACTTGATCTTACAAATATCTGTACTTAAAATGTTTGTTCTGTCATTTCTTAAAAGTTGATTTGATAATTTGCTTTATGTAATTAATAACAGATTATATCAGCACATTATCTGACAAAGATATTCTTGCATTATTTCGACCAATCTGTTGGTAATACTACAACAAATTACACATAAAAGATAAACTTTTATTGGGTAACTTGGTTTATGTATGTGCATAGATATGTATAAAGGCCGCGTGAAAATATAGAGAATATAAACATAATGGCCATTACAGTTATAATCAATAACATATGTGGAGTATTTTACATTCAGCAACCTTTCCCCTACCTTTTATCTAACCGTTATGTTCACAGTACACAGCTGGCTTCTATCCCATTTCAAATAGATGAACACTAAGGTCAAGAAGAATTTGCCAATCATATGATTTGTGGGAAATGTAACTGTAAAGCTTATTGGTTTCCTACGACACAGCAACAAATAGCTTACAATGTCTAAATCAATATTCCCTTTTAAGATTCTAAGTGCTGATGCTAGGGATTTGATGCAGTGGTAGTGTGTTTATATAAACAATGCTCTGAGCTCAATCCCAGCACCACTCCACCCACACCTGCTTCACACACTGGTAATTCCATTACTCTGGAGGTAAAGACAGAAGGATCAAAAAATTAAGGTCGTCCTCAGGCACTTAACACATTCACAGCCAGCTAGACATTGTGATATGAGAGGCTGCTTTAAAATAAAACAATACCAAGTACTTAATACCTATTACTATACTTTTGAGTATGTATTGGTTTCACATTCCAGTCACTTGCTAAACTTGCTTTTATTCATGCCCACTCTATTCATGCTGAATGTGTGTATGTATATATATGTGTGTATATATATATTCCTATATTTTGAAGAAATTATAGAAATTATTTTAAATACATTATCCAATTCTGACTTAATGTTAAGAATATTTGCTGTTCTTCCAAAAACCCTGTTTGGTTACAAGAACCCACATGGTGACTCACAATCATCAGTAACTTCAGTTCTAGGGGATCTGATGCTATATTTCTTCTGGCCTCTGCACACTCATGTATGTGTGCTCATGCACACACACACACACACACACACACACACACACACTCATACACACAATATATATATATATATATGGATAAATCTTGAATTTATAATTTCACAACATTCTTCTATGAGCAAAGTAGAGACTTCCCAATATCATTTTCCATTTCTCAGATAGAATACCAAAGAAAATTTAATTGTTTGTCTGAGATCTCAATTTGATATTATATTGTATTGAGGCAAAAATAAATAACAAATAAGTAAGTAACCTAAGGTCTCCAAGCCTAGTTCTAGATGCTTTTAACCCTGTTGCTCCGACGGCCTGCTGATTCCCATGTCTAATCTCCTAAATCACACTGCTCTTTCCTCAGTGATGCTGCCTTATGTTAATTTTCAGCATCAGCATCACCATTTCTCTTACTTCTAGTTTTGACTGATTCTGCTTCTTTGCTTTTTTGCTTATCGGCTTTCTCTTCTTTTATGTCCTCTTTTGACAGTTTCATATTTTCAAGGAAAGGGCCTTAAATATGGCACTGTTGGCCTACCATGCATAGAGTTGTGAATCCCAACTCCAAAGGCCTCAGCAAAATTTTACCCATTTGCCTCCAGTTTGTAGAAGCCACATTCTGATAAGAATTCAGTGACCTTTTCATAGCAAGAGAATGGATGTTTTCCCATCACTGCCCAGGCCTCAGTAAATATTGGCAACTTCTCTATCACTGAGCTACAGGATCAGCCCTCAGAGAACAGAGCTCTTAACAGCAGAGCGGGGAGTGTAAAATTCCCTCTGATTATCTCATCTTTCAAACTTTGATATTTGAGGTGAAAACTTCAAAGGAATAAACCATTATAATTTTGGCAATAGATGTCTATTCTAATGATACTGTTATTTGGATGGCTTTCTCAGTAATATATTTTGGAAAATCAATCAATCAGTCAATAAGTCCTTACTTTGCAGCCTGATGGATCAGAAAAGCTGCTCCCTTTAGTAAAGGTGAGTAAGAGAAAATCCAGCTAAGCCACTAGTGTCTGCATGGTGAATGGCTAGACCACTTGTTCCTTGGTGTGTTTAACTTTCTTCTCCCTCACATTTCTCTAATTAGCTTCGTTAAAATCAAAGCTTTACTTCCATGTTATACTTAATGAACTGTTCCTGAATTCATACGTGAACATTACAATATCAGCTCACATTTTATGGACGCAAGATCCTCTGTGACCCTCAGTCTGGCGCTATCGGGTGTCTGAGGACTTGGTACCAGAAGAGGGCTGATTTTCACCTCCCATTACCTCACTCTCATGGTGAACTTGGAGTTAACCCAACAGTTGTCTAGCCCCATGTGTGTTCTTCAGTGACTGGGTTCTCTCAGTCAGGATGATATTTTCTAGTTCCATCCATTTGCCTGCAAATTCCATGAAGTCATTGCTTTTAATAGCTGAGCAGTACTCCACTGTGTAAATGTACCACATTTTCTGTATCCATTCCTCTGTTGAAGAACATAGGAATTGTTTCCAGCCTCTAGCTAGTATAAATAAGGCTGCTATAAACACAGTGGAGCATGTGTCCTGGTTATGTGCTGGAGAACTACCAACAACCGAAGAGCACACATGGAGAGACCCATGTCTCCCGCTGCATATGCAGCAGAGGATGGCCTTATTTGGCATCAATGAGAGGTGAGGTCCTTGATCCTATGGAGGCTTGATGCCCCAGAGTGGAGGAATGCTAGGGTGGTGAGGTGGGAGTGGGCAGGCAGGAGTGGGGAGAGGGGGCACCCACATAGAAGCAGGGTGTGGAGGGTGAGATAGAGGAGTTGAGGAGGGGACACCAGGAAGGGGGAGAACATCTAAAATATAAATAAACTAAACATAAAAAAAGTTATCCAGCACCTTGAAGTACCTACAAACCAACCAAAAAACAAACAAACAAACAAAACCATTCAGGTTCCCTCTGCCAGTGTTTGAATAGAGATCGTTGAGAATATAATTTCTAGAACTGTGTCATAAGCAGATATTTACCCAGTGCCTATAGATTATAGAGTTTCTCCTGTAAGTAACTAGCACTACCTTGGACTTTTGAGGAGTTATAAAACAGGATTTGATCCCTTGGGTGGGATGTGTAATATTTTATACATTACTAAGTAAGACACAGTACTGAAGTAAAGTTTAATAAAATGTACTTCAGAGATAAGTTATTCAATAAAAGAAAAACAAAGAGTAAGGACCAGACCAGTTTCTCTCAATTTCATAGTTCATAGTTGGGGGCACACCTCTCTCTCTCTCTCTCTCTCTCTCTCTCTCTCTCTCTCTCTCTCTCTCTCTCTCTCTCTCAGTAAATAGGTTTATTTGGGAATGGACTCCTGGGTGAGTTCACCAGTCTCAAGGCATAAAACAGGAAGAAGTCGCCCACATATTCCTTTATCATGGGTGTGTATCTGCTGCATCACAAAATAATTGACATTACTCCTAGCCCCTAAGTACTAAATGCAACAGCTGTCCTCCTTTGATTTTTTTTTATTTTTCTGTAAACATGAAATATGTTTCCATGTACCAAATACCCCAAAGGGCAAAATTATCCCCTGAAAGTAGGTCATAAACATGACTTAACTCGTGTTGTAAAAATGGTGTTACATTTGAAGTACTAACATTTGAAGAGCACAATATAATCACCTGCTCTGGGAGTTTGTTTATGTACCTGAAATATGAAATTTACCCATTTCTTCTTTATAGGGTTCCCATAGATAGTAAAGTGATTAGCACAGTACTTGAAATATAGTAAATATTCTTTAATAATATATATTACTCTTAATAGGAAAGTACTATTATGAGTCCTTTCCCTAAATCAGATTCCAGCGGAACTTCACAGAAGAATAAAGTAACTGCATAGTAAATAAACTTGATTGGACTCCGGAACATCATTTTGTGCTGAAGCAGGTTAACTGGCATGATTAAATTGACCTTTCCCCATTACCACACTAGTCACCTCAAGGATGCTCTGTCTTCCTCTATGTGAAAGTTGAAGGGAAGGAACTCATCCATCAGAAAGTCTGAAGAAGAGTTAATAATCTAGAAATAAATGTTTATGTGTTTTGGGAGCTGCCTATAAACAGATAAGTTCTGTGTAAACATTTTCCAAAGGAGGGCCTGAAATGATGATTCCTTCTCATTACTCTTAATTTGATTTGCAATTTCATCCAACTCACAGCCAATAAAAATTGAAATTAATTGTAAGGAAAAATAAATATATGGTTTTACTTATTCCATAAGCTGTAAGTGAGCAACTGCAGATGTTTTGAAATTGAAAGAAACTGGGTTTATAAATGTTTGTTTATAAAAACTAGAATGTTAAATATTTCTAGTCTACCACCTTATTGTTTGAAATGTCCCTTGGCTCAAGGGAAACAGTGTTTTATTTTCTACTAGAGGGCTCCTAACAAAGCAAAATTGCTTTGGTATTAGGAGCTCTATCTTTGAGGAGTGCTGAGTGAACCAGCTGGAAGAAGAAAGGGATATGAATACTTCTGGAGTAAAGGAAACCACAGAGAAGCTTCCCGTCAGAGCCAGGTACAGGGAGATGGGAGCTGACATGAACAGGTTTGTTGCTGGCAATAAAATCAGAAATCGCTTGGTGAATCAGCAATGACAAAAGGAGAATTAGCTGTGGCAAACTTTAAAACAAGGGGAGACAGTAGACAGGATGTGCAAGCATCTTCTCTTGGTCCTTAAGTGTTTGTTGATGTATGAACTGTATGCCACTAAATGAACTATAAAGTTCTCTTAGGCAGAAATTCTGTCTTAAATTGATAAAGTAAGGAGTCCATGTTACTTTATTTTATTTTACATTGTGAAGAACAGCCATATGCAGAAGACCAAAAAAAATAATATATGATAGCAACTCTTTTGGGAATATGTCCTTAACTCCTCCTCAGTGTGAAATATATTCCTAGAAATGTATTTTAATTTCAAATTTGATGAGTGGCATGTGATAATCTTTTATTAGTAATCAAATTTTCCCAGGAAGTACCACTCACCAATAACTCTTATTTTTCTGCTGGCATCAAGTTATTTACTTTATATCAGCCTACCACCCTTAGCTTTTATCCCTGCCTGTTTAGTTAGAATGGGAAAGAAGCCCAACATAGAAGAGAGGGAGAAGGAGACATCACAGGAGGAAGCAAGTCTGAATCATTTTTATTACAGTTAGGGGTACTGTTTTATTTTAGTTTACAGAGAATTCAGAAGGAATTATTTAAGTTGGAAAACTGTACATTTAGTCATCATTTTATTGCTGCCTTTCAGTTCCCCATCAAGTATTTTACCCCTTGTTTATTCTCCAGTTTCATACTTCGAGCACCGCATCATGCTGTATCTCAATCTGCCTTTACTAAATTTATTCGCACTGGAGGTGATGAGTCATTTTCACCAGTGTTAATTAAACAGCATCAACCAAAGTCCAAGAGCCCTAAGATTTCTTAGCATCTCCCCAGATATCATCACATTTGATTTTGCCACCAAAAAGCCTGAATAAACAGATACAACAACCCCGTTCTCATCCATTGCTTTACAGATAAAGACAGTGAGTCATAGATACTGAACATCCTAACTCTAGGCCTTAAGAAGTCAATCATTTGTTTGATGCAGATCTTGGGGATCCCATCTCTATGCTCCTCACAGCTCTGGCCTTACCAATTCAGGTTTATGTGCCCTCAGGTGGATTGTTCTAAGGTAGTTTTAAGTATGTTATAGAAATAGTACACAGTCCCACTCAAATTTGTTATAGAAAGGTAGGAATTAGTGAAGGATGCATCTTATGATATAACATTCTGCTGGAAAGACTTTAGCTTCATCATTCCTGAGTGTGTGGAAAAGTGCAGAATGTAATGAGTAATTCTTAAGTTCTATATACTGACTTCTCCAGCTTCTCCTGCTGAAACTGTTGACTCTGTCCAAAAGGCCAGATGAAAACACTACCTGAAGCAATGGTATTATTCATTGGACTTGAGTTTACCTATTAATTAATATTATTGGCATCTATGCCATGTTTGGAAACTTAGATATCTATACAACGGTGTTCTTCAATTATTAATATGCATTAAAATCACCTGCTTGCCCCACCCACAGTTTCTGATTCAGTGGGTCTGGGTAATGCCTGAGTTATGCATTCCTAATAAGCACTGAAGGATACCGAGGATGGGATGTTGCTCATGGGATCAGCTAGAAGACATGTATAAGTCAAGTTTTACTGTTGTTCACAGCAGTAGCCAGGCCAAGTAGTAGGAGCATTTGATCATGGCTAGTCTAACGTGATATGTGCTAAGGACATCGGGATACCCCATTCTCTAATAAAATGATGCAGTGAAATGCAAACTGCCTCAGTGCTTTATTGCTTGAGCGTTGAAGTAGTGGTTCTCATAGCTTAGATTTAATTTAATATATTATCAAAACTAATTTCACACAAGATCTGTTTGATTTGGTTTTAATTTACTTCTTAATGTGGCTACTACCAAGGCTGTGATTATATTTGTGGTTCATATTTCATTGCTTTAAAGAGCACCGTCCAACTTAAAGGACTAGAAAAGAATGGAGATTGGTGAATGACAGAAGATTCAAATCCCAACAAAATGCTTTGTAGTGAAGTTAGAGACGCAAAGAAACGGTATCTGTTGGTTTAGATTTGGCCTGAAGTTCCCAGTTTATTCCTCAGCACTTGTCACAAGTTTTTTTTAAGATTTATTTTATTACTATATATATAAGTACACTGTAGCTGTCTTCAGACACACCAGAAGAGGGCATCAGATCCCATTGCAGATGGTTGTGAGCAACCATGTGGTTGCTGGGAATTGACCTCAGGACCTCTGGAAGGGCAGTCAGTGCTCTTGATCACTGAGCCATCTCTCCAGACCCCTTGTCACAAGTTTTTTTTTATAATTATTATTAACTTGAATATTTCTTATATACATTTCGAGTGTTATTCCCTTTCCCGGTTTCCCCCTCCCCCTTCCTTATGGTTGTTCCCGTCCCCACCCTCCCCCCATTGCAGCCCTACCCCCAACAGTCTAGTTCACTGGGGGTTCAGTCTTAGCAGGACCCATGGCTTCCTCTTCAACTGGTGCTCTTACTAGGATATTCATTACTACCTATGAGGTCAGAGTCCAGGGTCAGTCCATGTATAGTCTTTAGGTGGTGGCTTAGTCCCTGGAAGTCTGGTTGCTTGGCACTCTTGTACATATGGGGTCTCGAGCCCCTTCAAGCTCTTCCAGTTCTTTCTCTCATTCCTTCAACAGGGGTTTGCTGCTGGCATTCGCCTCTGTATTTGCTATATTCTGGCTGTGTCTCTCAGGAGTGATCTACATCTGGCACCTGTTGGTCTGCACTTCTTTGCTTCATCCATCTTGTCTAATTGGGTGGCTGTATATGTATGGGCCACATGTGGGGCAGGCTCTGAATGGGTGTTCCTTCAGTCTCTGTTTTAATCTTTGCCTCTCTCTTCCCTGCCAACGGTATTCTTGTTCCCCTTTTAAAGAAGGAGTGAAGCATTCACATTTTGATCATCTGTCTTGAGTTTCATTTGTTCTAGGCGTCTAGGGTAATTCAAGCATTTGGGCTAATAGCCACTTATCAATGAGTGCATACCATGTATGTCTTTCTGTGATTGGGTTAGCTCACTCAGGATGATATTTTCCAGTTCCAACCATTTGCCTACGAATTTCATAAAGTTGTTATTTTTGATAGCTGAGTAATATACCACTATGTAGACGTACCACATTTTCTGTATCCATTCCTCTGTTGAAGGGCATCTGGGTTCTTTCCAGCTTCTGGCTATTATAAATAAGGCTGCGATAAACATAGTGGACCACGTGTCTTTTTATATGTTGGGGCATCTTTGGGTATATGTCCAAGAGAGGTATAGCTGGGTCCTCGGGCAGTTCAATGTCCAATTTTCTGAGGAACCTCCAGACTGATTTCCAGAATGGTTGTACCAGTCTGCAACCCCATTAACAATGGAGGAGTGTTCTTCTTTCTCCACATCCTCGCCAGCATTTGCTGTCACCTGAGTTTTTGATCTTAGCCATTCTCACTGGTGTGAGGTGAAATCTCAGGGTTGTTTTGATTTGCATTTCCCTTATGACTAAAAATGTTGAACATTTCTTTAGGTGTTTCTCAGCCATTCGGCATTCCTCAGCTGTGAATTATTTGTTTAGCTATGAATCCCATTTTTTGATAGGGTTATTTGTCTCCCTGCAGTCTAACTTCTTGAGTTCTTTGTATATTTTGGATATAAGGCCTCTATCTGTTGTAGGATTTGTAAAGACCTTTTCCCGATCTGTTGGTTGCCGTTTTGTCCTAACCACAGTGTCCTTTGCCTTACAGATGCTTTGCAGTTTTTTGTTTTTTTTTTTTTAACTTGAGTATTTCTTATATACATTTCGAGTGTTATTCCCTTTCCCGGTTTCCGGACAAACATCCTCCTCACCCCTCCCCTTCCTTATGGGTGTTCCCCTCCCAACCCTCCCCCCATTGCCGCCCTCCCCCCATAGTCTAGTTCACTGGGGGTTCAGTCTTACCAGGACCCAGGGCTTCCCCTTCAACTGGTGCTCTTACTAGGATATTCATTGCTACCTATGGGGTCAGAGTCCAGGGTCAGTCCATGTATAGTCTTTAGGTAGTGGCTTAGTCCCTGGAAGCTCTGGTTGCTTGGCATTGTTGTACTTTTGGGGTCTCGAGCACCTTCAAGCTCTTCCAGTTCTTTCTCTGATTCCTTCAACGGGGGACCTATTCTCACTTCAGTGGTTTGCTGCTGGCATTCGCCTCTGTATTTGCTGTATTCTGGCTATGTCTCTCAGGAGCAATCTACATCCGGCTCCTGTCGGTCTGCACTTCTTTGCTTCATCCATCTTGTCTAATTGGGTGGCTGTATATGTATGGGCCACATGTGGGGCAGGCTCTGAATGGGTGTTCCTTCAGTCTCTGTTTTAATCTTTGCCTCTCCCTTCCCAGCCAAGGGTATTCTTTTTCCTCATTTAAAGAAGGAGTGAAGCATTCACATTTTGATCATCCATCTTGAGTTTCGTTTGTTCTAAGGATCTAGGGTAATTCAAGCATTTGGGCTAATAGCCACTTATCAATGAGTGCATACCATGTATGTCTTTCTGTGATTGGGTTAGCTCACTCAGGATGATATTTTCCAGTTCCAACCATTTGTTATTTTTGATAGCTGAGTAATATACCACTATGTAGACGTACCACATTTTCTGTATCCATTCCTCTGTTGAAGGGCATCTGGGTTCTTTCCAGTTTCTGGCTATTATAAATAAGGCTGCGATGAACATAGTGGAGCACGTGTCTCTTTTATATGTTGAGGCATCTTTTGGGTATATGCCCAAGAGAGGTATAGCTGGATCCTCAGGCAGTTCAATGTCCAATTTCTGAGGAACCTCCAGACTGATTTCCAGAATGGTTTTACCAGTCTGCAATCCCACCAATAATGGAGGAGTGTTCCTCTTTCTCCACATCCTCGCCAGCATCTGCTGTCACCTGAGTTTTTGATCTTAGCCATTCTCACTGGTGTGAGGTGAAATCTCAGGGTTGTTTTGATTTGCATTTCCCTTATGACTAAAGATGTTGAACATTTCTTTAGGTGTTTCTCAGCCATTCGGCATTCTTCAGCTGTGAATTCTTTGTTTAGCTCTGAACCCCATTTTTTAATAGGGTTATTTGTTTCCCTGCGGTCTAACTTCTTGAGTTCTTGTATATTTTGGATATAAGGCCTATATCTGTTGTAGGATTGGTAAAGATCTTTTCCCAATCTGTTGGTTGCCGTTTTGTCCTAACCACAGTGTCCTTTGCCTTACAGAAGCTTTGCAGTTTTATGAGATCCCATTTATCGATTCTTGATCTTAGAGCATAAGCCATTGGTGTTTTGTTCAGGAAATTTTTTCCAGTGCCCATGTGTTCCAGATGCTTCCCTAGTTTTTCTTCTATTAGTTTGAGTGTGTCTGGTTTGATGTGGAGGTCCTTGATCCACTTGGACTTAAGCTTTGTACAGGGTGATAAGGATGGATCGATCTGCATTCTTCTACATGTTGACCTCCAGTGGAACCAGCACCATTTGCTGAAAATGCTATCTTTTTTCCATTGGATGGTTTTGGCTCCTTTGTCAAAAATCAAGTGATCATAGGTGTGTGGGTTCATTTATGGGTCTTCAATTCTGTTCTATTGGTCTATCTGTCTGTCTCTGTACCAATACCATGCAATTTTTATCACTATTGCTCTGTATTACTGCTTGAGTTCAGGGATAGTGATTCCCCCTGAAGTCCTTTTATTGTTGAGAATAGTTTTAGGTATCCTGGGTTTTTTGTTATTCCAGATGAATTTGCAAATTGTTCTGTCTAACTCTTTGAAGAATTGGATTGGTATTTTGATGGGGATTGCATTGAATTTGTAGATTGCTTTTGGTAAAATGGCCATTTTTACTATATTAATCCTGCCAATCCATGAGCATGGGAGATCTTTCCATCTTCTGAGGTCTTCTTAAATTTCTTTCTTCAGAGTCTTGAAGTTCTTATTGTACAGATCTTTTACTTGCTTGGTTAAAGTCACACCGAGGTACTTTATATTATTTGGGTCTATTATGAAGGGTGTCGTTTCCCTAATTTCTTTCTCGGCTTGTTTCTCTTTTGTGTAGAGGAAGGCTACTGATTTATTTGAGTTAATTTTATACCCAGCCACTTTGCTGAAGTTGTTTATCAACTTTAATATTTCTCTGGTAGAACTTTTGGGATCACTCAAATATACTATCATATCATCGGCAAATAGTGATATTTTGACTTCTTCTTTTCCGATCTGTATCCCCTTGACCTCCTTTTGTTGTCTGATTGCTCTGGATAGAACTTCAAGAACTATATTGAATAAGTAGGGAAAGAGTGGGCAGCCTTGTCTAGTCCCTGATTTTAGTGGGATTGCTTCAAGTTTCTCTCCATTAAGTTTAATATTAGCAACTGGTTTGCTGTATATGGCTTTTACTATGTTTAGATATGGGCCTTGAATTTCTATTCTTTCCAGGACTTTTATCATGAAGGGGTGTTGAATTTTGTCAAATGCTTTCTCAGCATCTAATGAAATGGTCATGTGGTTTTTGTTCTTTCAGTTTGTTTATATAATGGATCACGTTGATGGTTTTCCGTATATTACACCATCCCTGCATGCCTGGGATGAAGTCTACTTGATCATGGTGGATGATTGTTTTGATGTGCTCTTGGATTCGGTTTGCCAGAATTTTATTGAGTATTTTTGCGTCGATATTCATAAGGGAAATTGGTCTGAAGTTCTCTTTCTTTGTTGTGTCTTTGTGTGGTTTAGGTATAAGAGTAATTGTGGCTTCGTAGAAGGAATTCGGTAGTGCTCAATCTGTTTCAATTTTGTGCAATAGTTTGGATAATATTGGTATGAGGTCTCCTATGAAGGTCTGATAGAATTCTGCACTAAACCCGTCTGGACCTGGGCTCTTTTTGATTGAGACCTTTAATGACTACTCCTATTTCCTTAGAAGTTATGGGATTGTTTAACTGGTTTATCTGTTCCTGATTTAACTTCGGTACCTCGTATCTGTCTACGAAATTGTCCATTTCCTGCAGATTTTCAAGTTTTTTGAATATAGGCTTTTAGAGTAAGATCTGATGATTTTTTGAATTTCCTCTGAATCTGTAGTTATGTCTCCCTTTTCATTTCTGATTTTGTTAATTTGGACACACTCTCTGTGTCCTCTCGTTAGTCTGGCTAAGGGTTTATCTATCTTGTTGATTTTCTCAAAGAACCAACTTTTGGTTCTGTTGATTCTTTCTATGGTCCTTTTTGTTTCTACTTGGCTGATTTCAGCTCTGAGTTTGATTATTTCCTGCCTTTTACTCCTTCTGGGTGTATTTGCTTCTTTTTGTTCTACAGCTTTTAGGTGTGCTGTCAAGCTGCTGACATATGCTCTTTCCTGTTTCTTTCTGCAGACACTCAGCGCTATGAGTTTTCCTCTTCGCACAGCTTTCATTGTGTCCCATAAGTTTGGGTATGTTGTACCTTCATTTTCATTAAATTCTAAAAAGTTTTTAATTTCTTTCTTTATTTCTTCCTTGACCAGGTTATCATTGAGTAGAGCATTGTTCAATTTCCACGTATATGTGGGCATTCTTCCCTTATTGTTATTGAAGACCAGTTTTAGGCCGTGGTGGTCCGATAGCACGCATGGGATTATTTCTATCTTTCTGTACCTGTTGAGGCCCGTTTTTTGACCAATTATATGGTCAGTTTTGGAGAAAGTACCATGAGGAACTGAGAAGAAGGTACATCCTTTTGCTTTAGGATAGAATGTTCTATAAATATCTGTTAAGTCCATTTGGCTCATGACTTCTCTTAGTCTGTCTAAGTCTCTGTTTAATTTCTGTTTCCATGATCTGTCCATTGATAAGAGTGGGGTGTTGAAATCTCTTACTATTATTGTGTGAGGTGCAATGTGTGTTTTGTGCTTTAGTAAGGTTTCTTTTACATATGTAGATGCCCTTGTATTTGGGGCATAGATATTTAGGATTGAGAATTCATCTTGGTGGATTTTTCCTTTGATGAATATGAAGTGTCCTTCCTTATCTTTTTTGATGACTTTTAGTTGGAAATTGATTTTATTTGATATTAGAATGGCTACTCCAGCTTGCTTCTTCTGACCATTTGCTTGGAAAGTTGTTTTCCAGCCTTTCACTCTGAGGTAGTGTCTGTCTTTGTCTCTGAGGTGTGTTTCCTGTAGGCAGCAGAATGCAGGGTCCTCGTTGCGTATCCAGTTTGTTAATCTATGTCTTTTTATTGGGGAGTTGAGGCCATTGATGTTGAGAGATATTAAGGAATAGTGATTATTGCTTCCTATTATATTCATATTTGGATGTGAGGTTGTGTTTGGGTGCTTTTCTTCTCTTTGTTTTGTTGCCAAGACGATTAGTTTCTTGCTTCTTCTAGGGTGTAGCTTGCCTCCTTATGTTGGGCTTTACCATTTATTATCCTTTGTAGTGCTGGATTTGTAGAAAGATATTGTGTAAATTTGGTTTTGTCATGGAATATCTTGGTTTCTCCATCTATGTTAATTGAGAGTTTTGCAGGATACAGTAACCTGGGCTGGCATTTGTGTTCTCTTAGGGTCTGTATGACATCTGTCCAGGATCTTCTGGCCTTCATAGTTTCTGGCGAAAAGTCTGGTGTGATTCTGATAGGTCTCCCTTTATATGTTACTTGACCTTTTTCCCTTACTGCTTTTATTATTCTTTCTTTATTTTGTGCGTTTGGTGTTTTGACTATTATGTGATTGGAGGTGTTTCTTTTCTGGTCCAATCTATTTGGAGTTCTGTAGGCTTCTTGTATGCCTATGGGTATCTCTTTTTTTAGGTTAGGGAAGTTTTCTTCTATGATTTTGTTGAAGATATTTACTGGTCCTTTAAGCTGGGAGTCTTCACTTTCTTCTATACCTATTATCCTTAGGTTTGATCTTCTCATTTAGTCCTGGTATTCCTGTATGTTTTGGACCAGTAGCTTTTTCTGCTTTACATTATCTTTGACAGTTGAGTCAATGATTTCTATGGAATCTTCTGCTCCTGAGATTCTCTCTTCCATCTCTTGTATTCTGTTGGTGAAGCTCGTATCTACAGCTCCTTGTCTCTTCTTTTGGTTTTCTATATCCAGGGTTGTTTCCATGTGTTCTTTCTTTATTGCTTCTATTTCCATTTTTAATTCCTTCAACTGTTTGATTGTGTTTTCCTGGAATTCTTTCAGGGATTTTTGCGAATCCTCTCTGTAGGCTTCTACTTGTTTATTAATGTTTTCCTGTGTTTCTCTAAGGGAGTTCTTCACGTCTTTCTTGAAGTCCTCCAGCATCATGATCAAATATGATTTTAAACTAGATCTTGCTTTTCTGGTGTGTTTGGATATTCCGTGTTTGTTTTGATGGGAGAATTGGGCTCCGATGGTGTCATGTAGTCTTGGTTTCTGTTGCTTGGGTTCCTGCGCTTGCCTCTCGCCATCAGATTATCTCTAGTGTTACTTTGTTCTGCTATTTCTGACAGTGGCCAGACTGTCCTATAAGCCTGTGTGTCAGGAGTGCTGTAGACCTGTTTTCCTGTTTTCTTTCAGCCTGTTATGGGGACAGAGTGTTCTGCTTTCGGGCCTGTAGTTTTTCCTCTCTACAGGTCTTCATCTGTTCCTGTGGGCCTGTGTCTTGTGTTCACCCGGCAGGTCACTTTCAGCAGAAAAGTTGGTCTTACCTGTGGTCCCGAGGCTCAAGTTCGCTCTCGGGGTGCAGCCCACGAGCTCTCTGCTGCGGCAGCAACCAGGAAGATCTGCGCCGCCGTTTCCGGGAGCTTCAGTGCACCAGGGTTCCAGTTGGCGTTTGGTGTTTTCCTCTGGAATCAGTAATGTGTGCAGAGTGCAGTCTCTCCTGGTTTCCCTCTGTCTGCCTCTCTGAAGGTTTAGCTCTCCCTCCCATGGGATTTGGGTGCAGAGAACTGTTTATCCGGTCTGTTCCTTCAGGTTCGGTCGGTGTCTCAGGCGCAGGGGTCCTGCCGCTCCTGGGCCCTCCCCCACGGGAACCCAGAGGCCTTATACAGTTTCCTCTTGGGCCATGGATGTGGGCAGGGGTGGGCAGTGTTGGTGGTCTCTTCTGCTCTGCAGCCTCAGGAGTGCCCACCTGACCAGGCGGTGAGGTCTCTCTCCCAAGGGGTCTGGGAGCAGAGAGCTGCTGCAGGCCGGGATCCGCGGGTGTGGGACTCCCAGTAAACACAGGATGTGGCCGGTCCTAGAGGAATTCTGCCTCTGTGTGTCCCGAGTTCACCAGGCAGGTCTCTTGCAGCCTAAAAGTTGGTCTTACCTGTGGTCCCGAGGCTCAAGTTTGCTTGCGGTGTGCTGCCCAGGAGCTCTCTGTGGCGGCAGCAACCAGGAAGATCTGCGCCGCCGTTTCCGGGAGCTTCAGTGCACCAGGGTTCCAGATGGCGTTTGGTGTTTTCCTCTGGAATCAGTAATGTGTGCAGAGTGCAGTCTCTTCTGGTTTCCCAGGCGTATCTGCCTCTCTGAAGTTTTAGCTCTCCCTCCCACGGGATTTGGGTGCAGAGAACTGTTTATCCGGTCTGTTCCTTCAGGTTCCGGCGGTGTCTCAGGTGCAGGGGCCCTGCCACTCCTGGGTCCTCCCCCACGGGAACCCAGAGGCCTTATACAGTTTCCTCTTGGGCCAGGGATGTGTCACGAGTTTTAATGCACAAATTATATAATACCTACCATCTTACATGTCTTTCAGTATTAAAAGTCTTTATAATTGTTAAAACCAGGATGGAGCGATGGCTTAGCCAGTAAAGGAACTTACTGCCAATGTTAGTGGCCTGAGCTCAATCCCTGGAACCTCCATGGTAGGATAAAACTAAGTCCTGAAAGATGTCATCTCACCTACACACACGTGCCATGGCATGCAGAAGCCCACATACACACACACAAACACTAAATCAATCAATAACCAGCCTATCAAAAATAAGATACAATAATTCTTTAAAGCAGACTTAAGATTACAATAACTATTGAGTTTAAAAGTTAGAAATTGACACCGACCGATCTTTATTAATTGGATATTTTATGTATTTACATTTCAAATGTTATCCCCTTTCCCGGTTTCCCCTCTGCAAACCCCCATCACATCTTCCCTCCCCCTGCTTCTATGAGAGTGCTCCTCCCACCCACCCACGCACTCCTGCCTCAGCACCCTGGCATTCCCTTACACTGGGCACCGAACTTTCACAGGACCAAGGGCTTCTCCTCCCATTGATGCCAGATAAGGACATCCTCTGCTACACATGCAGCTGGAGCCATGAGTCCCACCATGTATACTCTTTGGTTGCTGGTTTAGTCCCTGGGAGATCTGGGGGTATGGTTTGTTCATATCGTTGTTCTTCCTATGGGGTTGCAAACCCCTTCAGCTCCTTCAGTTCTTTCCCTAACTCCTCCATAGGGGACACCACGCTCAGTTGGCTGAGCCTCGTGGTTGGCTGCGAGCCTCCGCATCTGTATTTGTCATGCTCTGGCTGAGCCTCTCAGGGGAGAGCTATATCAGGCTCCTGTCAGCAAGCACTTCTTGGCATCCACAATAATGTGTAGATTTGGTGTCTGTATATGGGCTCTGGATGGCCTTTCCATCAGTCTCTGCTCCACCCTTTGTCTCTGTATTTCCTTTAGACAGAAACAATTCTGAGTTAAGAATTTGGAGATGAATGGGTGGCCCAATCCCCCAAAAGGGAGCCTTACCTAACCTCTGGACATGGTCTCTACAGGTTCTTCCTCCCCTGTGTTCGGCATTTCAGCTAATCTCATCCCTGTTGGGTCCTGGGAGCCTCTTGCTTTCCTGGCATCTGGGACTTGCTGGTGGCTACTCCCAGTTCCCCATCCCCATTGCTACACACCTCTGTTCAATTTCCTGACCCTATACTTCTTTACCATATCCTCCCATACCTTCAGTCTTCTCTTCAGTTGATGTGCCTTGCCCTTGAATGACCTTATAAAAATTTAAAATAAAAGTTTCCAATGTGTGTTTGTCTTCCAACCCTCTTACTTGTTACCTGTAGCAAAGAGGAAACAGAAGCGAAAACAGGTGGTGGCATTCCCAGGCTAAACACATTATAATGTTTAAAGAATAACAAAGCAGGAGATTGAATTACCGGTTGGGGGTGGTTGATTAATATTAATAAAAGGACAGACTCTTTCCCAGAATTCTAGTCTTGCCTGGCTTTACTTGGATCCTACAATTACTGCACAATTCTTTAATATTTAAAAACAAATCTTGAGTCTAGAAATGGTTCCGAAGTTAAAAGTGCTTCTTGTTCTTGCAGAAGAGCTGGTCCAATTCCCAGCACCTACATAACAGCTCACAGACATCTATAACTCCAGTCCCAGGGGATCCAACACCGTTATTTTACCTAAGAGGGCACTGCATACATGTGAAGCACATATATTCATGTAGGCAAACACTCATACATGTAAAATAAAGTAAATCTGAAAAATTTTAAGCCTTATGAAAAGTATAACACATAAAAGAACATGGTCTCAAAACCCACATAGAACGCAACCAGATAACGTGTCCTCCCTATCATTGATTCTCTTCCTGGCGTCCTCTAAACACTACTGATGGAATCATTCAGATACTACATGATGTTGTAAAGATCGTCCCTCTTCACTTGCCTCTGTTTTTATCTGGGCACTTGAACCACATTAACCAATTGTAAAATTAATAATTTATATTTTGCTACAAAGAATCCATGACGGTGTTCACTTTCCTATGATTTATTTTAATATCACCTTGTGCTTTGCTTTAATGGATTACCATAGTAATTTTGCCTCCCTGGCTGTGGGGCTTGCTTTTAATTTTATTTTCCACCATAAACTATTCTTTTCATATCATTTCACCTTGCAACAATATTAAATAAACATGAATTCCACAAAGGCTCACAGCTTTTGACTATAAATTGAATGAAACAAGCTAATCTAAGTAGGATCTACCAGGTTACATGGAAAACATTTTCCTCCAGTGTTTATAAAGAAAGATCAAAACTGTTACTATATAGATTATACATGTAATTTCTTTATTTATTCTGAAAATTTTTTATTTTGTTATTTTTTTTCTCATTTGATATACTTTTATTTTTC